>NW_028115625.1:0-19523 GCF_964273445.1 Streptopelia decaocto | reverse complement strand
GAATGGGAAGAATTGGGACAAAAATTGGAAAATTTTTCAGGGACTTTGAAAAAATTTCAACTGGAATTTTAGCCATTTTTTGACGTGAAATTGTAAACATGTGGACATGGATTTTGAAAATTCTAGAGAGAATTTTAAAAGCTTCAAGAGAATTTCAGCAATTTTGAGAGGGATTTGAAAAGTTTCAATGGGAATGGGAAGAATTGGGACAAAAATTGGAAAATTTTTAAGGGACTTTGAAAAAATTTCAACTGGAATTTTAGCATTTTTTTTACGTGAAATTGTAAACATGTGGACATGGATTTTGAAAATTCTAGAGAGAATTTTAAAAGCTTCAACAGAATTTCAACAATTTTGAGAGGGATTTGAAACGTTTCAATGGGAATGGGAAGAATTGGGACAAAAATTGGAAAATTTTTCAGGGACTTTGAAAAAATTTCAACTGGCATTTTAGCCATTTTTTGACGTGAAATTGTGAACATGTGGACATGGATTTTGAAAATTCTAGAGAGAATTTTAAAAGCTTCAACAGAATTTCCACAATTTTGAGAGGGATTTGAAAAGATTCAATGGGAATGGGAAGAATTGGGACAAAAATTGGAAAATTTTTAAGGGACTTTGAAAAAATTTCAACTGGCATTTTAGCCATTTTTTGACGTGAAATTGTGAACATGTGGACATGGATTTTGAAAATTCTAGAGAGAATTTTAAAAGCTTCAACAGAATTTCCACAATTTTGAGAGGGATTTGAAAAGATTCAATGGGAATGGGAAGAATTGGGACAAAAATTGGAAAATTTTTAAGGGACTTTGAAAAAATTTCAACCGGAATTTTAGCAATTTTTTGACGTGAAATTGTAAACATGTGGCCATGGATTTTGAAAATTGTAGAGAGAATTTTAAAAGCTTCAACAGAATTTCAACAATTTTGAGAGGGATTTGAAAAGATTCAATGGGAATGGGAAGAATTGGGACAAAAATTGGAAAATTTTTAAGGGACTTTGAAAAAATTGCAACTGGAATTTTAGCCATTTTTTGACGTGAAATTGTAAACATGTGGCCATGGATTTTGAAAATTCTAGAGAGAATTTTAAAAGCTTCAACAGAATTTCAACAATTTTGAGAGGGATTTGAAAAGTTTCAATGGGAATGGGAAGAATTGGGACAAAAATTGGAAAATTTTTAAGGGACTTTGAAAAAATTTCAACTGGAATTTTAGCCATTTTTTGACGTGAAATTGTAAACATGTGGCCATGGATTTTGAAAATTCTAGAGAGAATTTTAAAAGCTTCAACAGAATTTCAACAATTTTGAGAGGGATTTGAAAAGATTCAATGGGAATGGGAAGAATTGGGACAAAAATTGGAAAATTTTTAAGGGACTTTGAAAAAATTTCAACTGGAATTTTAGCCATTTTTTGACGTGAAATTGTAAACATGTTGAAGTGGATTTGAAAATTCTAGAGAGAATTTTAAAAGCTTCAACAGAATTTCCACAATTTTGAGAGGGATTTGAAAAGTTTCAATGGGAATGGGAAGAATTGGGACAAAAATTGGAAACTTTTTAAGGGACTTTGAAAAAATTTCAACTGGAATTTTAGCCATTTTTTGACGTGAAATTGTAAACATGTGGACATGGATTTTGAAAATTCTAGAGAGAATTTTAAAAGCTTCAAGAGAATTTCAACAATTTTGAGAGGGATTTGAAAAGTTTCAATGGGAATGGGAAGAATTGGGACAAAAATTGGAAAATTTTTAAGGGACTTTGAAAAAATTTCAACTGGAATTTTAGCCATTTTTTGACGTGAAATTGTAAACATGTGGCCATGGATTTTGAAAATTCTAGAGAGAATTTTAAAAGCTTCAACAGAATTTCCACAATTTTGAGAGGGATTTGAAAAGTTTCAATGGGAATGGGAAGAATTGGGACAAAAATTGGAAACTTTTTAAGGGACTTTGAAAAAATTTCAACTGGAATTTTAGCAATTTTTTGACGTGAAATTGTAAACATGTGGACATGGATTTTGAAAATTCTAGAGAGAATTTTAAAAGCTTCAAGAGAATTTCAACAATTTTGAGAGGGATTTGAAAAGTTTCAATGGGAATGGGAAGAATTGGGACAAAAATTGGAAACTTTTTAAGGGACTTTGAAAAAATTTCAACTGGAATTTTAGCCATTTTTTGACGTGAAATTGTAAACATGTGGACATGGATTTTGAAAATTCTAGAGAGAATTTTAAAAGCTTCAAGAGAATTTCAACAATTTTGAGAGGGATTTGAAAAGTTTCAATGGGAATGGGAAGAATTGGGACAAAAATTGGAAAATTTTTCAGGGACTTTGAAAAAATTTCAACTGGAATTTTAGCCATTTTTTTTAGTGAAATTGTAAACATGTGGCCATGGATTTTGAAAATTCTAGAGAGAATTTTAAAAGCTTCGACAGAATTTCAACAATTTTGAGAGGGATTTGAAAAGTTTCAATGGGAATGGGAAGAATTGGGACAAAAATTGGAAAATTTTTAAGGGACTTTGAAAAAATTTCAACTGGAATTTTAGCCATTTTTTGACGTGAAATTGTAAACATGTGGACATGGATTTTGAAAATTCTAGAGAGAATTTTAAAAGCTTCAAGAGAATTTCAACAATTTTGAGAGGGATTTGAAAAGTTTCAATGGGAATGGGAAGAATTGGGACAAAAATTGGAAAATTTTTCAGGGACTTTGAAAAAATTTCAACTGGAATTTTAGCCATTTTTTGACGTGAAATTGTAAACATGATGAAGTGGATTTTGAAAATTCTAGAGAGAATTTTAAAAGCTTCAAGAGAATTTCAACAATTTTGAGAGGGATTTGAAAAGTTTCAATGGGAATGGGAAGAATTGGGACAAAAATTGGAAACTTTTTAAGGGACTTTGAAAAAATTTCAACTGGAATTTTAGCCATTTTTTGACGTGAAATTGTAAACATGTGGACATGGATTTTGAAAATTCTAGAGAGAATTTTAAAAGCTTCAAGAGAATTTCCACAATTTTGAGAGGGATTTGAAAAGTTTCAATGGGAATGGGAAGAATTGGGACAAAAATTGGAAAATTTTTAAGGGACTTTGAAAAAATTTCAACTGGAATTTTAGCCATTTTTTGACGTGAAATTGTAAACATGTGGACATGGATTTTGAAAATTCTAGAGAGAATTTTAAAAGCTTCAAGAGAATTTCAACAATTTTGAGAGGGATTTGAAAAGTTTCAATGGGAATGGGAAGAATTGGGACAAAAATTGGAAATTTTTTAAGGGACTTTGAAAAAATTTCAACTGGAATTTTAGCCATTTTTTGACGTGAAATTGTAAACATGTTGAAGTGGATTTTGAAAATTCTAGAGAGAATTTTAAAAGCTTCAACAGAATTTCCACAATTTTGAGAGGGATTTGAAAAGTTTCAATGGGAATGGGAAGAATTGGGACAAAAATTGGAAACTTTTTAAGGGACTTTGAAAAAATTTCAACTGGAATTTTAGCCATTTTTTGACGTGAAATTGTAAACATGTGGACATGGATTTTGAAAATTCTAGAGAGAATTTTAAAAGCTTCAAGAGAATTTCAACAATTTTGAGAGGGATTTGAAAAGTTTCAATGGGAATGGGAAGAATTGGGACAAAAATTGGAAAATTTTTAAGGGACTTTGAAAAAATTTCAACTGGAATTTTAGCCATTTTTTGACGTGAAATTGTAAACATGTGGCCATGGATTTTGAAAATTCTAGAGAGAATTTTAAAAGCTTCAACAGAATTTCCACAATTTTGAGAGGGATTTGAAAAGTTTCAATGGGAATGGGAAGAATTGGGACAAAAATTGGAAACTTTTTAAGGGACTTTGAAAAAATTTCAACTGGAATTTTAGCAATTTTTTGACGTGAAATTGTAAACATGTGGACATGGATTTTGAAAATTCTAGAGAGAATTTTAAAAGCTTCAAGAGAATTTCAACAATTTTGAGAGGGATTTGAAAAGTTTCAATGGGAATGGGAAGAATTGGGACAAAAATTGGAAACTTTTTAAGGGACTTTGAAAAAATTTCAACTGGAATTTTAGCCATTTTTTGACGTGAAATTGTAAACATGTGGACATGGATTTTGAAAATTCTAGAGAGAATTTTAAAAGCTTCAAGAGAATTTCAACAATTTTGAGAGGGATTTGAAAAGTTTCAATGGGAATGGGAAGAATTGGGACAAAAATTGGAAAATTTTTCAGGGACTTTGAAAAAATTTCAACTGGAATTTTAGCCATTTTTTTTAGTGAAATTGTAAACATGTGGCCATGGATTTTGAAAATTCTAGAGAGAATTTTAAAAGCTTCGACAGAATTTCAACAATTTTGAGAGGGATTTGAAAAGTTTCAATGGGAATGGGAAGAATTGGGACAAAAATTGGAAAATTTTTAAGGGACTTTGAAAAAATTTCAACTGGAATTTTAGCCATTTTTTGACGTGAAATTGTAAACATGTGGACATGGATTTTGAAAATTCTAGAGAGAATTTTAAAAGCTTCAAGAGAATTTCAACAATTTTGAGAGGGATTTGAAAAGTTTCAATGGGAATGGGAAGAATTGGGACAAAAATTGGAAAATTTTTCAGGGACTTTGAAAAAATTTCAACTGGAATTTTAGCCATTTTTTGACGTGAAATTGTAAACATGATGAAGTGGATTTTGAAAATTCTAGAGAGAATTTTAAAAGCTTCAAGAGAATTTCAACAATTTTGAGAGGGATTTGAAAAGTTTCAATTGGAATGGGAAGAATTGGGACAAAAATTGGAAATTTTTTAAGGGACTTTGAAAAAATTTCAACTGGAATTTTAGCCATTTTTTGACGTGAAATTGTAAACATGTGGACATGGATTTTGAAAATTCTAGAGAGAATTTTAAAAGCTTCAAGAGAATTTCAACAATTTTGAGAGGGATTTGAAAAGTTTCAATGGGAATGGGAAGAATTGGGACAAAAATTGGAAAATTTTGAAGGGACTTTGAAAAAATTTCAACTGGAATTTTAGCCATTTTTTGACGTGAAATTGTAAACATGTTGAAGTGGATTTTGAAAATTCTAGAGAGAATTTTAAAAGCTTCAACAGAATTTCAACAATTTTGAGAGGGATTTGAAAAGTTTCAATGGGAATGGGAAGAATTGGGACAAAAATTGGAAAATTTTTCAGGGACTTTGAAAAAATTTCAACTGGAATTTTAGCCATTTTTTGACGTGAAATTGTAAACATGTGGACATGGATTTTGAAAATTCTAGAGAGAATTTTAAAAGCTTCAACAGAATTTCCACAATTTTGAGAGGGATTTGAAAAGTTTCAATGGGAATGGGAAGAATTGGGACAAAAATTGGAAAATTTTTAAGGGACTTTGAAAAAATTTCAACTGGAATTTTAGCCATTTTTTGACGTGAAATTGTAAACATGTTGAAGTGGATTTTGAAAATTCTAGAGAGAATTTTAAAAGCTTCAACAGAATTTCCACAATTTTGAGAGGGATTTGAAAAGTTTCAATGGGAATGGGAAGAATTGGGACAAAAATTGGAAACTTTTTAAGGGACTTTGAAAAAATTTCAACTGGAATTTTAGCAATTTTTTGACGTGAAATTGTAAACATGTGGCCATGGATTTTGAAAATTCTAGAGAGAATTTTAAAAGCTTCAACAGAATTTCCACAATTTTGAGAGGGATTTGAAAAGTTTCAATGGGAATGGGAAGAATTGGGACAAAAATTGGAAACTTTTTAAGGGACTTTGAAAAAATTTCAACTGGAATTTTAGCCATTTTTTGACGTGAAATTGTAAACATGTGGACATGGATTTTGAAAATTCTAGAGAGAATTTTAAAAGCTTCAAGAGAATTTCAACAATTTTGAGAGGGATTTGAAAAGTTTCAATGGGAATGGGAAGAATTGGGACAAAAATTGGAAAATTTTTCAGGGACTTTGAAAAAATTTCAACTGGCATTTTAGCCATTTTTTGACGTGAAATTGTGAACATGTGGACATGGATTTTGAAAATTCTAGAGAGAATTTTAAAAGCTTCAACAGAATTTCCACAATTTTGAGAGGGATTTGAAAAGATTCAATGGGAATGGGAAGAATTGGGACAAAAATTGGAAAATTTTTAAGGGACTTTGAAAAAATTTCAACCGGAATTTTAGCCATTTTTTGACGTGAAATTGTAAACATGTGGCCATGGATTTTGAAAATTCTAGAGAGAATTTTAAAAGCTTCAACAGAATTTCAACAATTTTGAGAGGGATTTGAAAAGATTCAATGGGAATGGGAAGAATTGGGACAAAAATTGGAAACTTTTTAAGGGACTTTGAAAAAATTTCAACTGGAATTTTAGCCATTTTTTGACGTGAAATTGTAAACATGTGGACATGGATTTTGAAAATTCTAGAGAGAATTTTAAAAGCTTCAAGAGAATTTCAACAATTTTGAGAGGGATTTGAAAAGTTTCAATGGGAATGGGAAGAATTGGGACAAAAATTGGAAAATTTTTAAGGGACTTTGAAAAAATTTCAACTGGAATTTTAGCCATTTTTTGACGTGAAATTGTAAACATGTGGCCATGGATTTTGAAAATTCTAGAGAGAATTTTAAAAGCTTCAAGAGAATTTCAACAATTTTGAGAGGGATTTGAAAAGTTTCAATGGGAATGGGAAGAATTGGGACAAAAATTGGAAAATTTTTAAGGGACTTTGAAAAAATTGCAACTGGAATTTTAGCCATTTTTTGACGTGAAATTGTAAACATGTTGAAGTGGATTTTGAAAATTCTAGAGAGAATTTTAAAAGCTTCAACAGAATTTCAACAATTTTGAGAGGGATTTGAAAAGATTCAATGGGAATGGGAAGAATTGGGACAAAAATTGGAAAATTTTTAAGGGACTTTGAAAAAATTTCAACTGGAATTTTAGCAATTTTTTGACGTGAAATTGTAAACATGTTTAAGTGGATTTTGAAAATTCTAGAGAGAATTTTAAAAGCTTCAACAGAATTTCCACAATTTTGAGAGGGATTTGAAAAGTTTCAATGGGAATGGGAAGAATTGGGACAAAAATTGGAAAATTTTTAAGGGACTTTGAAAAAATTTCAACTGGAATTTTAGCCATTTTTTGACGTGAAATTGTAAACATGTGGCCATGGATTTTGAAAATTCTAGAGAGAATTTTAAAAGCTTCAACAGAATTTCCACAATTTTGAGAGGGATTTGAAAAGTTTCAATGGGAATGGGAAGAATTGGGACAAAAATTGGAAAATTTTGAAGGGACTTTGAAAAAATTTCAACTGGAATTTTAGCAATTTTTTGACGTGAAATTGTAAACATGTTGAAGTGGATTTTGAAAATTCTAGAGAGAATTTTAAAAGCTTCGACAGAATTTCAACAATTTTGAGAGGGATTTGAAAAGTTTCAATGGGAATGGGAAGAATTGGGACAAAAATTGGAAAATTTTTAAGGGACTTTGAAAAAATTTCAACTGGAATTTTAGCCATTTTTTGACGTGAAATTGTAAACATGTGGACATGGATTTTGAAAATTCTAGAGAGAATTTTAAAAGCTTCAAGAGAATTTCAACAATTTTGAGAGGGATTTGAAAAGTTTCAATGGGAATGGGAAGAATTGGGACAAAAATTGGAAAATTTTTCAGGGACTTTGAAAAAATTTCAACTGGAATTTTAGCCATTTTTTGACGTGAAATTGTAAACATGATGAAGTGGATTTTGAAAATTCTAGAGAGAATTTTAAAAGCTTCAAGAGAATTTCAACAATTTTGAGAGGGATTTGAAAAGTTTCAATGGGAATGGGAAGAATTGGGACAAAAATTGGAAATTTTTTAAGGGACTTTGAAAAACTTTCAACTGGAATTTTAGCCATTTTTTGACGTGAAATTGTAAACATGTGGACATGGATTTTGAAAATTCTAGAGAGAATTTTAAAAGCTTCAAGAGAATTTCAACAATTTTGAGAGGGATTTGAAAAGTTTCAATGGGAATGGGAAGAATTGGGACAAAAATTGGAAAATTTTTAAGGGACTTTGAAAAAATTTCAACTGGAATTTTAGCCATTTTTTGACGTGAAATTGTAAACATGTTGAAGTGGATTTTGAAAATTCTAGAGAGAATTTTAAAAGCTTCAACAGAATTTCCACAATTTTGAGAGGGATTTGAAAAGTTTCAATGGGAATGGGAAGAATTGGGACAAAAATTGGAAAATTTTTCAGGGACTTTGAAAAAATTTCAACTGGAATTTTAGCCATTTTTTGACGTGAAATTGTAAACATGTGGACATGGATTTTGAAAATTCTAGAGAGAATTTTAAAAGCTTCAAGAGAATTTCAACAATTTTGAGAGGGATTTGAAAAGTTTCAATGGGAATGGGAAGAATTGGGACAAAAATTGGAAAATTTTTAAGGGACTTTGAAAAAATTTCAACTGGAATTTTAGCCATTTTTTGACGTGAAATTGTAAACATGTGGACATGGATTTTGAAAATTCTAGAGAGAATCTTAAAAGCTTCAAGAGAATTTCAGCAATTTTGAGAGGGATTTGAAAAGTTTCAATGGGAATGGGAAGAATTGGGACAAAAATTGGAAAATTTTGAAGGGACTTTGAAAAAATTTCAACTGGAATTTTAGCCATTTTTTGACGTGAAATTGTAAACATGTGGACATGGATTTTGAAAATTCTAGAGAGAATTTTAAAAGCTTCAAGAGAATTTCAACAATTTTGAGAGGGATTTGAAAAGTTTCAATGGGAATGGGAAGAATTGGGACAAAAATTGGAAAATTTTTCAGGGACTTTGAAAAAATTTCAACTGGAATTTTAGCCATTTTTTGACGTGAAATTGTAAACATGTGGACATGGATTTTGAAAATTCTAGAGAGAATTTTAAAAGCTTCAACAGAATTTCCACAATTTTGAGAGGGATTTGAAACGTTTCAATGGGAATGGGAAGAATTGGGACAAAAATTGGAAAATTTTTAAGGGACTTTGAAAAAATTTCAACTGGAATTTTAGCAATTTTTTGACGTGAAATTGTAAACATGTGGCCATGGATTTTGAAAATTCTAGAGAGAATTTTAAAAGCTTCAACAGAATTTCAACAATTTTGAGAGGGATTTGAAAAGATTCAATGGGAATGGGAAGAATTGGGACAAAAATTGGAAAATTTTTAAGGGACTTTGAAAAAATTTCAACTGGAATTTTATCCGTTTTTTGACGTGAAATTGTAAACATGTGGACATGGATTTTGAAAATTCTAGAGAGAATTTTAAAAGCTTCAAGAGAATTTCAACAATTTTGAGAGGGATTTGAAAAGTTTCAATGGGAATGGGAAGAATTGGGACAAAAATTGGAAAATTTTTCAGGGACTTTGAAAAAATTTCAACTGGAATTTTAGCCATTTTTTGACGTGAAATTGTAAACATGTGGACATGGATTTTGAAAATTCTAGAGAGAATTTTAAAAGCTTCAAGAGAATTTCAACAATTTTGAGAGGGATTTGAAAAGTTTCAATGGGAATGGGAAGAATTGGGACAAAAATTGGAAAATTTTTAAGGGACTTTGAAAAAATTTCAACTGGAATTTTAGCCATTTTTTGACGTGAAATTGTAAACATGTTGAAGTGGATTTTGAAAATTCTAGAGAGAATTTTAAAAGCTTCAAGAGAATTTCAACAATTTTGAGAGGGATTTGAAAAGTTTCAATGGGAATGGGAAGAATTGGGACAAAAATTGGAAAATTTTTAAGGGACTTTGAAAAAATTGCAACTGGAATTTTAGCCATTTTTTGACGTGAAATTGTAAACATGTGGACATGGATTTTGAAAATTCTAGAGAGAATTTTAAAAGCTTCAAGAGAATTTCAACAATTTTGAGAGGGATTTGAAAAGTTTCAATGGGAATGGGAAGAATTGGGACAAAAATTGGAAAATTTTTCAGGGACTTTGAAAAAATTTCAACTGGCATTTTAGCCATTTTTTGACGTGAAATTGTGAACATGTGGACATGGATTTTGAAAATTCTAGAGAGAATTTTAAAAGCTTCAACAGAATTTCCACAATTTTGAGAGGGATTTGAAAAGATTCAATGGGAATGGGAAGAATTGGGACAAAAATTGGAAAATTTTTAAGGGACTTTGAAAAAATTTCAACCGGAATTTTAGCAATTTTTTGACGTGAAATTGTAAACATGTGGCCATGGATTTTGAAAATTCTAGAGAGAATTTTAAAAGCTTCAACAGAATTTCAACAATTTTGAGAGGGATTTGAAAAGATTCAATGGGAATGGGAAGAATTGGGACAAAAATTGGAAAATTTTTAAGGGACTTTGAAAAAATTTCAACTGGAATTTTAGCCATTTTTTGACGTGAAATTGTAAACATGTGGACATGGATTTTGAAAATTCTAGAGAGAATTTTAAAAGCTTCAACAGAATTTCAACAATTTTGAGAGGGATTTGAAAAGTTTCAATGGCAATGGGAAGAATTGGGACAAAAATTGGAAAATTTTTAAGGGACTTTGAAAAAATTTCAACTGGAATTTTAGCCATTTTTTGACGTGAAATTGTAAACATGTGGCCATGGATTTTGAAAATTCTAGAGAGAATTTTAAAAGCTTCAACAGAATTTCCACAATTTTGAGAGGGATTTGAAAAGTTTCAATGGGAATGGGAAGAATTGGGACAAAAATTGGAAAATTTTTAAGGGACTTTGAAAAAATTGCAACTGGAATTTTAGCCATTTTTTGACGTGAAATTGTAAACATGTGGCCATGGATTTTGAAAATTCTAGAGAGAATTTTAAAAGCTTCAACAGAATTTCAACAATTTTGAGAGGGATTTGAAAAGATTCAATGGGAATGGGAAGAATTGGGACAAAAATTGGAAAATTTTTAAGGGACTTTGAAAAAATTTCAACTGGAATTTTAGCCATTTTTTGACGTGAAATTGTAAACATGTTGAAGTGGATTTTGAAAATTCTAGAGAGAATTTTAAAAGCTTCAAGAGAATTTCAACAATTTTGAGAGGGATTTGAAAAGTTTCAATGGGAATGGGAAGAATTGGGACAAAAATTGGAAACTTTTTAAGGGACTTTGAAAAAATTTCAACTGGAATTTTAGCCATTTTTTGACGTGAAATTGTAAACATGTGGACATGGATTTTGAAAATTCTAGAGAGAATTTTAAAAGCTTCAAGAGAATTTCAACAATTTTGAGAGGGATTTGAAAAGTTTCAATGGGAATGGGAAGAATTGGGACAAAAATTGGAAAATTTTTCAGGGACTTTGAAAAAATTTCAACTGGAATTTTAGCCATTTTTTGACGTGAAATTGTAAACATGTGGCCATGGATTTTGAAAATTCTAGAGAGAATTTTAAAAGCTTCAACAGAATTTCAACAATTTTGAGAGGGATTTGAAAAGTTTCAATGGGAATGGGAAGAATTGGGACAAAAATTGGAAAATTTTTAAGGGACTTTGAAAAAATTTCAACTGGAATTTTAGCCATTTTTTGACGTGAAATTGTAAACATGTGGACATGGATTTTGAAAATTCTAGAGAGAATTTTAAAAGCTTCGACAGAATTTCAACAATTTTGAGAGGGATTTGAAAAGTTTCAATGGGAATGGGAAGAATTGGGACAAAAAATTGGAAAATTTTTCAGGGACTTTGAAAAAATTTCAACTGGAATTTTAGCCATTTTTTGACGTGAAATTGTAAACATGTGGACATGGATTTTGAAAATTCTAGAGAGAATTTTAAAAGCTTCAACAGAATTTCAACAATTTTGAGAGGGATTTGAAAAGTTTCAATGGGAATGGGAAGAATTGGGACAAAAATTGGAAAATTTTTCAGGGACTTTGAAAAAATTTCAACTGGAATTTTAGCCATTTTTTGACGTGAAATTGTAAACATGTGGCCATGGATTTTGAAAATTCTAGAGAGAATTTTAAAAGCTTCAAGAGAATTTCAACAATTTTGAGAGGGATTTGAAAAGTTTCAATGGGAATGGGAAGAATTGGGACAAAAATTGGAAAATTTTGAAGGGACTTTGAAAAAATTTCAACTGGAATTTTAGCAATTTTTTGACGTGAAATTGTAAACATGTTGAAGTGGATTTTGAAAATTCTAGAGAGAATTTTAAAAGCTTCGACAGAATTTCAACAATTTTGAGAGGGATTTGAAAAGTTTCAATGGGAATGGGAAGAATTGGGACAAAAATTGGAAAATTTTTCAGGGACTTTGAAAAAATTTCAACTGGAATTTTAGCCATTTTTTGACGTGAAATTGTAAACATGTGGACATGGATTTTGAAAATTCTAGAGAGAATTTTAAAAGCTTCAAGAGAATTTCAACAATTTTGAGAGGGATTTGAAAAGTTTCAATGGGAATGGGAAGAATTGGGACAAAAATTGGAAAATTTTTCAGGGACTTTGAAAAAATTTCAACTGGAATTTTAGCCATTTTTTGACGTGAAATTGTAAACATGTGGACATGGATTTTGAAAATTCTAGAGAGAATTTTAAAAGCTTCAAGAGAATTTCAACAATTTTGAGAGGGATTTGAAAAGTTTCAATGGGAATGGGAAGAATTGGGACAAAAATTGGAAAATTTTTAAGGGACTTTGAAAAAATTTCAACTGGAATTTTAGCCATTTTTTGACGTGAGATTGTAAACATGTTGAAGTGGATTTTGAAAATTCTAGAGAGAATTTTAAAAGCTTCAACAGAATTTCCACAATTTTGAGAGGGATTTGAAAAGTTTCAATGGGAATGGGAAGAATTGGGACAAAAATTGGAAAATTTTTCAGGGACTTTGAAAAAATTTCAACTGGAATTTTAGCCATTTTTTGACGTGAAATTGTAAACATGTGGACATGGATTTTGAAAATTCTAGAGAGAATTTTAAAAGCTTCAAGAGAATTTCAACAATTTTGAGAGGGATTTGAAAAGTTTCAATGGGAATGGGAAGAATTGGGACAAAAATTGGAAAATTTTTAAGGGACTTTGAAAAAATTGCAACTGGAATTTTAGCCATTTTTTGACGTGAAATTGTAAACATGTGGACATGGATTTTGAAAATTCTAGAGAGAATTTTAAAAGCTTCAACAGAATTTCAACAATTTTGAGAGGGATTTGAAAAGTTTCAATGGCAATGGGAAGAATTGGGACAAAAATTGGAAAATTTTTAAGGGACTTTGAAAAAATTTCAACTGGAATTTTAGCCATTTTTTGACGTGAAATTGTAAACATGTGGCCATGGATTTTGAAAATTCTAGAGAGAATTTTAAAAGCTTCAACAGAATTTCCACAATTTTGAGAGGGATTTGAAAAGTTTCAATGGGAATGGGAAGAATTGGGACAAAAATTGGAAAATTTTTAAGGGACTTTGAAAAAATTGCAACTGGAATTTTAGCCATTTTTTGACGTGAAATTGTAAACATGTGGCCATGGATTTTGAAAATTCTAGAGAGAATTTTAAAAGCTTCAACAGAATTTCAACAATTTTGAGAGGGATTTGAAAAGATTCAATGGGAATGGGAAGAATTGGGACAAAAATTGGAAAATTTTTCAGGGACTTTGAAAAAATTTCAACTGGAATTTTAGCCATTTTTTGACGTGAAATTGTAAACATGTTGAAGTGGATTTTGAAAATTCTAGAGAGAATTTTAAAAGCTTCAACAGAATTTCCACAATTTTGAGAGGGATTTGAAAAGTTTCAATGGGAATGGGAAGAATTGGGACAAAAATTGGAAACTTTTTAAGGGACTTTGAAAAAATTTCAACTGGAATTTTAGCCATTTTTTGACGTGAAATTGTAAACATGTGGACATGGATTTTGAAAATTCTAGAGAGAATTTTAAAAGCTTCAAGAGAATTTCAACAATTTTGAGAGGGATTTGAAAAGTTTCAATGGGAATGGGAAGAATTGGGACAAAAATTGGAAAATTTTTCAGGGACTTTGAAAAAATTTCAACTGGAATTTTAGCAATTTTTTGACGTGAAATTGTAAACATGTGGCCATGGATTTTGAAAATTCTAGAGAGAATTTTAAAAGCTTCAAGAGAATTTCAACAATTTTGAGAGGGATTTGAAAAGTTTCAATGGGAATGGGAAGAATTGGGACAAAAATTGGAAAATTTTTAAGGGACTTTGAAAAAATTTCAACTGGAATTTTAGCAATTTTTTGACGTGAAATTGTAAACATGTTGAAGTGGATTTTGAAAATTCTAGAGAGAATTTTAAAAGCTTCGACAGAATTTCAACAATTTTGAGAGGGATTTGAAAAGTTTCAATGGGAATGGGAAGAATTGGGACAAAAATTGGAAAATTTTTCAGGGACTTTGAAAAAATTTCAACTGGAATTTTAGCCATTTTTTGACGTGAAATTGTAAACATGTGGACATGGATTTTGAAAATTCTAGAGAGAATTTTAAAAGCTTCAAGAGAATTTCAACAATTTTGAGAGGGATTTGAAAAGTTTCAATGGGAATGGGAAGAATTGGGACAAAAATTGGAAAATTTTTCAGGGACTTTGAAAAAATTTCAACTGGAATTTTAGCCATTTTTTGACGTGAAATTGTAAACATGTGGCCATGGATTTTGAAAATTCTAGAGAGAATTTTAAAAGCTTCAAGAGAATTTCAACAATTTTGAGAGGGATTTGAAAAGTTTCAATGGGAATGGGAAGAATTGGGACAAAAATTGGAAAATTTTTAAGGGACTTTGAAAAAATTTCAACTGGAATTTTAGCAATTTTTTGACGTGAAATTGTAAACATGTTGAAGTGGATTTTGAAAATTCTAGAGAGAATTTTAAAAGCTTCGACAGAATTTCAACAATTTTGAGAGGGATTTGAAAAGTTTCAATGGGAATGGGAAGAATTGGGACAAAAATTGGAAAATTTTTCAGGGACTTTGAAAAAATTTCAACTGGAATTTTAGCCATTTTTTGACGTGAAATTGTAAACATGTGGACATGGATTTTGAAAATTCTAGAGAGAATTTTAAAAGCTTCAAGAGAATTTCAACAATTTTGAGAGGGATTTGAAAAGTTTCAATGGGAATGGGAAGAATTGGGACAAAAATTGGAAAATTTTTCAGGGACTTTGAAAAAATTTCAACTGGAATTTTAGCCATTTTTTGACGTGAAATTGTAAACATGATGAAGTGGATTTTGAAAATTCTAGAGAGAATTTTAAAAGCTTCAAGAGAATTTCAACAATTTTGAGAGGGATTTGAAAAGTTACAATGGGAATGGGAAGAATTGGGACAAAAATTGGAAATTTTTTAAGGGACTTTGAAAAAATTTCAACTGGAATTTTAGCCATTTTTTGACGTGAAATTGTAAACATGTGGACATGGATTTTGAAAATTCTAGAGAGAATTTTAAAAGCTTCAAGAGAATTTCAACAATTTTGAGAGGGATTTGAAAAGTTTCAATGGGAATGGGAAGAATTGGGACAAAAATTGGAAAATTTTTAAGGGACTTTGAAAAAATTTCAACTGGAATTTTAGCCATTTTTTGACGTGAAATTGTAAACATGATGAAGTGGATTTTGAAAATTCTAGAGAGAATTTTAAAAGCTTCAAGAGAATTTCAACAATTTTGAGAGGGATTTGAAAAGTTACAATGGGAATGGGAAGAATTGGGACAAAAATTGGAAATTTTTTAAGGGACTTTGAAAAAATTTCAACTGGAATTTTAGCCATTTTTTGACGTGAAATTGTAAACATGTGGACATGGATTTTGAAAATTCTAGAGAGAATTTTAAAAGCTTCAAGAGAATTTCAACAATTTTGAGAGGGATTTGAAAAGTTTCAATGGGAATGGGAAGAATTGGGACAAAAATTGGAAAATTTTTAAGGGACTTTGAAAAAATTTCAACTGGAATTTTAGCCATTTTTTGACGTGAAATTGTAAACATGTGGCCATGGATTTTGAAAATTCTAGAGAGAATTTTAAAAGCTTCAACAGAATTTCAACAATTTTGAGAGGGATTTGAAAAGTTTCAATGGGAATGGGAAGAATTGGGACAAAAATTGGAAAATTTTTCAGGGACTTTGAAAAAATTTCAACTGGAATTTTAGCCATTTTTTGACGTGAAATTGTAAACATGTGGACATGGATTTTGAAAATTCTAGAGAGAATTTTAAAAGCTTCAAGAGAATTTCAACAATTTTGAGAGGGATTTGAAAAGTTTCAATGGGAATGGGAAGAATTGGGACAAAAATTGGAAAATTTTTAAGGGACTTTGAAAAAATTTCAACTGGAATTTTAGCCATTTTTTGACGTGAAATTGTAAACATGTGGACATGGATTTTGAAAATTCTAGAGAGAATTTTAAAAGCTTCAAGAGAATTTCAGCAATTTTGAGAGGGATTTGAAAAGTTTCAATGGGAATGGGAAGAATTGGGACAAAAATTGGAAAATTTTGAAGGGACTTTGAAAAAATTTCAACTGGAATTTTAGCCATTTTTTTACATGAAATTGTAAACATGTGGCCATGGATTTTGAAAATTCTAGAGAGAATTTTAAAAGCTTCAACAGAATTTCCACAATTTTGAGAGGGATTTGAAACGTTTCAATGGGAATGGGAAGAATTGGGACAAAAATTGGAAAATTTTTAAGGGACTTTGAAAAAATTTCAACTGGAATTTTAGCCATTTTTTGACGTGAAATTGTAAACATGTGGACATGGATTTTGAAAATTCTAGAGAGAATTTTAAAAGCTTCAACAGAATTTCCACAATTTTGAGAGGGATTTGAAACGTTTCAATGGGAATGGGAAGAATTGGGACAAAAATTGGAAAATTTTTAAGGGACTTTGAAAAAATTTCAACTGGAATTTTAGCCATTTTTTGACGTGAAATTGTGAACATGTGGACATGGATTTTGAAAATTCTAGAGAGAATTTTAAAAGCTTCAACAGAATTTCCACAATTTTGAGAGGGATTTGAAAAGTTTCAATGGGAATGGGAAGAATTGGGACAAAAATTGGAAAATTTTTAAGGGACTTTGAAAAAATTTCAACTGGAATTTTAGCAATTTTTTGACGTGAAATTGTAAACATGTGGCCATGGATTTTGAAAATTCTAGAGAGAATTTTAAAAGCTTCAACAGAATTTCAACAATTTTGAGAGGGATTTGAAAAGATTCAATGGGAATGGGAAGAATTGGGACAAAAATTGGAAAATTTTTAAGGGACTTTGAAAAAATTTCAACTGGAATTTTAGCCATTTTTTGACGTGAAATTGTAAACATGTGGCCATGGATTTTGAAAATTCTAGAGAGAATTTTAAAAGCTTCAACAGAATTTCCACAATTTTGAGAGGGATTTGAAAAGTTTCAATGGGAATGGGAAGAATTGGGACAAAAATTGGAAAATTTTTAAGGGACTTTGAAAAAATTGCAACTGGAATTTTAGCCATTTTTTGACGTGAAATTGTAAACATGTGGCCATGGATTTTGAAAATTCTAGAGAGAATTTTAAAAGCTTCAACAGAATTTCAACAATTTTGAGAGGGATTTGAAAAGATTCAATGGGAATGGGAAGAATTGGGACAAAAATTGGAAAATTTTTAAGGGACTTTGAAAAAATTTCAACTGGAATTTTAGCCATTTTTTGACGTGAAATTGTAAACATGTTGAAGTGGATTTTGAAAATTCTAGAGAGAATTTTAAAAGCTTCAAGAGAATTTCAACAATTTTGAGAGGGATTTGAAAAGTTTCAATGGGAATGGGAAGAATTGGGACAAAAATTGGAAACTTTTTAAGGGACTTTGAAAAAATTTCAACTGGAATTTTAGCCATTTTTTGACGTGAAATTGTAAACATGTGGACATGGATTTTGAAAATTCTAGAGAGAATTTTAAAAGCTTCGACAGAATTTCAAGAATTTTGAGAGGGATTTGAAAAGTTTCAATGGGAATGGGAAGAATTGGGACAAAAATTGGAAAATTTTTAAGGGACTTTGAAAAAATTTCAACTGGAATTTTAGCCATTTTTTGACGTGAAATTGTAAACATGTGGACATGGATTTTGAAAATTCTAGAGAGAATTTTAAAAGCTTCAAGAGAATTTCAACAATTTTGAGAGGGATTTGAAAAGTTTCAATGGGAATGGGAAGAATTGGGACAAAAATTGGAAAATTTTTCAGGGACTTTGAAAAAATTTCAACTGGAATTTTAGCCATTTTTTGACGTGAAATTGTAAACATGTGGCCATGGATTTTGAAAATTCTAGAGAGAATTTTAAAAGCTTCAAGAGAATTTCAACAATTTTGAGAGGGATTTGAAAAGTTTCAATGGGAATGGGAAGAATTGGGACAAAAATTGGAAAATTTTGAAGGGACTTTGAAAAAATTTCAACTGGAATTTTAGCAATTTTTTGACGTGAAATTGTAAACATGTTGAAGTGGATTTTGAAAATTCTAGAGAGAATTTTAAAAGCTTCGACAGAATTTCAACAATTTTGAGAGGGATTTGAAAAGTTTCAATGGGAATGGGAAGAATTGGGACAAAAATTGGAAAATTTTTCAGGGACTTTGAAAAAATTTCAACTGGAATTTTAGCCATTTTTTGACGTGAAATTGTAAACATGTGGCCATGGATTTTGAAAATTCTAGAGAGAATTTTAAAAGCTTCAAGAGAATTTCAACAATTTTGAGAGGGATTTGAAAAGTTTCAATGGGAATGGGAAGAATTGGGACAAAAATTGGAAAATTTTTCAGGGACTTTGAAAAAAATTTCAACTGGAATTTTAGCCATTTTTTGACGTGAAATTGTAAACATGTGGACATGGATTTTGAAAATTCTAGAGAGAATTTTAAAAGCTTCAAGAGAATTTCAACAATTTTGAGAGGGATTTGAAAAGTTACAATGGGAATGGGAAGAATTGGGACAAAAATTGGAAAATTTTTAAGGGACTTTGAAAAAATTTCAACTGGAATTTTAGCCATTTTTTGACGTGAGATTGTAAACATGTTGAAGTGGATTTTGAAAATTCTAGAGAGAATTTTAAAAGCTTCAACAGAATTTCCACAATTTTGAGAGGGATTTGAAAAGTTTCAATGGGAATGGGAAGAATTGGGACAAAAATTGGAAAATTTTTCAGGGACTTTGAAAAAATTTCAACTGGAATTTTAGCCATTTTTTGACGTGAAATTGTAAACATGTGGACATGGATTTTGAAAATTCTAGAGAGAATTTTAAAAGCTTCAAGAGAATTTCAACAATTTTGAGAGGGATTTGAAAAGTTTCAATGGGAATGGGAAGAATTGGGACAAAAATTGGAAAATTTTTAAGGGACTTTGAAAAAATTGCAACTGGAATTTTAGCCATTTTTTGACGTGAAATTGTAAACATGTGGACATGGATTTTGAAAATTCTAGAGAGAATTTTAAAAGCTTCAACAGAATTTCAACAATTTTGAGAGGGATTTGAAAAGTTTCAATGGCAATGGGAAGAATTGGGACAAAAATTGGAAAATTTTTAAG
>NW_028115626.1:0-30086 GCF_964273445.1 Streptopelia decaocto | reverse complement strand
TAGCCATTTTTTGACGAGAATTTTAAAAGCTTCAAGAGAATTTCAACCATTTGAGAGGGATTTGAAAAGTTTCAATGGGAATGGGAAGAATTGGGACAAAAATTGGAAAATTTTAAGGGACTTTGAAAAAATTTCAGATGGAATTTTAGCCATTTTTTTATGTGAAATTGTAAACATGTGGACATGGATTTTGAAAATTCTCGAGAGAATTTTAAAAGCTTCAAGAGAATTTCAACCATTTTGAGAGGGATTTGAAAAGTTTCAATGGGAATGGGAAGAATTGGGACAAAAATTGGAAATTTTTAAGGGACTTTGAAAAAATTTCAACTGGAATTTTAGCCATTTTTTGACGTGAAATTGTAAACATGTGGACATGGATTTTGAAAATTCTAGAGAGAATTTTAAAAGCTTCAAGAGAATTTCAACAATTTTGAGAGGGATTTGAAAAGTTTCAATGGGAATGGGAAGAATTGGGACAAAAATTGGAAAATTTTTAAGGGACTTTGAAAAAATTTCAACTGGAATTTTAGCCATTTTTTGACGTGAAATTGTAAACATGTGGACATGGATTTTGAAAATTCTAGAGAGAATTTTAAAAGCTTCAAGAGAATTTCAACAATTTTGAGAGGGATTTGAAAAGTTTCAATGGGAATGGGAAGAATTGGGACAAAAATTGGAAAATTTTTAAGGGACTTTGAAAAAATTTCAACTGGAATTTTAGCATTTTTGACGTGAAATTGTAAACATGTGGACATGGATTTTGAAAATTCTAGAGAGAATTTTAAAAGCTTCAACAGAATTTCAACAATTTTGAGAGGGATTTGAAAAGTTTCAATGGGAATGGGAAGAATTGGGACAAAAATTGGAAAATTTTTAAGGGACTTTGAAAAAATTTCAACTGGAATTTTAGCCATTTTTTACATGAAATTGTAAACATGTGGACATGGATTTTGAAAATTCTAGAGAGAATTTTAAAAGCTTCAAGAGAATTTCAACAATTTTGAGAGGGATTTGAAAAGTTTCAATGGGAATGGGAAGAATTGGGACAAAAATTGGAAAATTTTTAAGGGACTTTGAAAACATTTCAACTGGAATTTTAGCCATTTTTTGACGTGAAATTGTAAACATGTGGACATGGATTTTGAAAATTCTAGAGAGAATTTTAAAAGCTTCAAGAGAATTTCAACCATTTTGAGAGGGATTTGAAAAGTTTCAATGGGAATGGGAAGAATTGGGACAAAAATTGGAAAATTTTTCAGGGACTTTGAAAAAATTTCCACTGGAATTTTAGCCATTTTTTGACGTGAAATTGTAAACATGTGGACATGGATTTTGAAAATTCTAGAGAGAATTTTAAAAGCTTCAAGAGAATTTCAACAATTTTGAGAGGGATTTGAAAAGTTTCAATGGGAATGGGAAGAATTGGGACAAAAATTGGAAAATTATTAAGGGACTTTGAAAAAATTTCAACTGGAATTTTAGCATTTTTGACGTGAAATTGTAAACATGTGGACATGGATTTTGAAAATTCTAGAGAGAATTTTAAAAGCTTCAAGAGAATTTCAACAATTTGAGAGGGATTTGAAAAGTTTCAATGGGAATGGAAGAATTGGGACAAAAATTGGAAAATTTTTCAGGGACTTTGAAAAAATTTCAACTGGAATTTTAGCCATTTTTTGACGTGAAATTGTAAACATGTGGACATGGATTTTGAAAATTCTCGAGAGAATTTTAAAAGCTTCAAGAGAATTTCAACCATTTGGAGAGGGATTTGAAAAGTTTCAATGGGAATGGGAAGAATTGGGACAAAAATTGGAAAATTATTAAGGGACTTTGAAAAAATTTCAACTGGAATTTTAGCATTTTTGACGTGAAATTGTAAACATGTGGACATGGATTTTGAAAATTCTAGAGAGAATTTTAAAAGCTTCAAGAGAATTTCAACAATTTTGAGAGGGATTTGAAAAGTTTCAATGGGAATGGGAAGAATTGGGACAAAAATTGGAAAATTTTTAAGGGACTTTGAAAAAATTTCCACTGGAATTTTAGCCAATTTTTGACGTGAAATTGTAAACATGTGGACATGGATTTTGAAAATTCTAGAGAGAATTTTAAAAGCTTCAAGAGAATTTCAACCATTTTGAGAGGGATTTGAAAAGTTTCAATGGGAATGGGAAGAATTGGGACAAAAATTGGAAAATTTTTAAGGGACTTTGAAAAAATTTCAACTGGAATTTTAGCCATTTTTTTGACGTGAAATTGTAAACATGTGGACATGGATTTTGAAAATTCTAGAGAGAATTTTAAAAGCTTCAAGAGAATTTCAACAATTTTGAGAGGGATTTGAAAAGTTTCAATGGGAATGGGAAGAATTGGGACAAAAATTGGAAAATTTTTAAGGGACTTTGAAAAAATTTCAACTGGAATTTTAGCCATTTTTTTATGTGAAATTCTAAACATGTGGACATGGATTTTGAAAATTCTAGAGAGAATTTTAAAAGCTTCAAGAGAATTTCAACAATTTTGAGAGGGATTTGAAAAGTTTCAATGGGAATGGGAAGAATTGGGACAAAAATTGGAAAATTTTTCAGGGACTTTGAAAAAATTTCAACTGGAATTTTAGCCATTTGTTGACGTGAAATTGTAAACATGTGGACATGGATTTTGAAAATTCTAGAGAGAATTTTAAAAGCTTCAAGAGAATTTCAACAATTTTGAGAGGGATTTGAAAAGTTTCAATGGGAATGGGAAGAATTGGGACAAAAATTGGAAAATTTTTCAGGGACTTTGAAAAAATTTCAACTGGAATTTTAGCATTTTTGACGTGAAATTGTAAACATGTGGACATGGATTTTGAAAATTCTAGAGAGAATTTTAAAAGCTTCAAGAGAATTTCAACAATTTGGAGAGGGATTTGAAAAGTTTCAATGGGAATGGGAAGAATTGGGACAAAAATTGGAAAATTTTTAAGGGACTTTGAAAAAATTTCAACTGGAATTTTAGCCATTTTTTGACGTGAAATTGTAAACATGTGGACATGGATTTTGAAAATTCTAGAGAGAATTTTAAAAGCTTCAAGAGAATTTCAACAATTTGGAGAGGGATTTGAAAAGTTTCAATGGGAATGGGAAGAATTGGGACAAAAATTGGAAAATTTTTAAGGGACTTTGAAAAAATTTCAGATGGAATTTTAGCCATTTTTTTATGTGAAATTGTAAACATGTGGACATGGATTTTGAAAATTCTCGAGAGAATTTTAAAAGCTTCAAGAGAATTTCAACCATTTTGAGAGGGATTTGAAAAGTTTCAATGGGAATGGGAAGAATTGGGACAAAAATTGGAAAATTTTTAAGGGACTTTGAAAAAATTTCAACTGGAATTTTAGCCATTTTTTGACGTGAAATTGTAAACATGTGGACATGGATTTTGAAAATTCTAGAGAGAATTTTAAAAGCTTCAAGAGAATTTCAACAATTTTGAGAGGGATTTGAAAAGTTTCAATGGGAATGGGAAGAATTGGGACAAAAATTGGAAAATTTTTAAGGGACTTTGAAAAAATTTCAACTGGAATTTTAGCCATTTTTTGACGTGAAATTGTAAACATGTGGACATGGATTTTGAAAATTCTAGAGAGAATTTTAAAAGCTTCAAGAGAATTTCAACAATTTTGAGAGGGATTTGAAAAGTTTCAATGGGAATGGGAAGAATTGGGACAAAAATTGGAAAATTTTTAAGGGACTTTGAAAAAATTTCAACTGGAATTTTAGCATTTTTGACGTGAAATTGTAAACATGTGGACATGGATTTTGAAAATTCTAGAGAGAATTTTAAAAGCTTCAACAGAATTTCAACAATTTTGAGAGGGATTTGAAAAGTTTCAATGGGAATGGGAAGAATTGGGACAAAAATTGGAAAATTTTTAAGGGACTTTGAAAAAATTTCAACTGGAATTTTAGCCATTTTTTTACATGAAATTGTAAACATGTGGACATGGATTTTGAAAATTCTAGAGAGAATTTTAAAAGCTTCAAGAGAATTTCAACAATTTTGAGAGGGATTTGAAAAGTTTCAATGGGAATGGGAAGAATTGGGACAAAAATTGGAAAATTTTTAAGGGACTTTGAAAACATTTCAACTGGAATTTTAGCCATTTTTTGACGTGAAATTGTAAACATGTGGACATGGATTTTGAAAATTCTAGAGAGAATTTTAAAAGCTTCAAGAGAATTTCAACCATTTTGAGAGGGATTTGAAAAGTTTCAATGGGAATGGGAAGAATTGGGACAAAAATTGGAAAATTTTTCAGGGACTTTGAAAAAATTTCCACTGGAATTTTAGCCATTTTTTGACGTGAAATTGTAAACATGTGGACATGGATTTTGAAAATTCTAGAGAGAATTTTAAAAGCTTCAAGAGAATTTCAACAATTTTGAGAGGGATTTGAAAAGTTTCAATGGGAATGGGAAGAATTGGGACAAAAATTGGAAAATTATTAAGGGACTTTGAAAAAATTTCAACTGGAATTTTAGCATTTTTGACGTGAAATTGTAAACATGTGGACATGGATTTTGAAAATTCTAGAGAGAATTTTAAAAGCTTCAAGAGAATTTCAACAATTTTGAGAGGGATTTGAAAAGTTTCAATGGGAATGGGAAGAATTGGGACAAAAATTGGAAAATTTTTAAGGGACTTTGAAAAAATTTCCACTGGAATTTTAGCCAATTTTTGACGTGAAATTGTAAACATGTGGACATGGATTTTGAAAATTCTAGAGAGAATTTTAAAAGCTTCAAGAGAATTTCAACCATTTTGAGAGGGATTTGAAAAGTTTCAATGGGAATGGGAAGAATTGGGACAAAAATTGGAAAATTTTTAAGGGACTTTGAAAAAATTTCAACTGGAATTTTAGCCATTTTTTTTCGTGAAATTGTAAACATGTGGACATGGATTTTGAAAATTCTAGAGAGAATTTTAAAAGCTTCAAGAGAATTTCAACAATTTTGAGAGGGATTTGAAAAGTTTCAATGGGAATGGGAAGAATTGGGACAAAAATTGGAAAATTTTTAAGGGACTTTGAAAAAATTTCAACTGGAATTTTAGCCATTTTTTTATGTGAAATTGTAAACATGTGGACATGGATTTTGAAAATTCTAGAGAGAATTTTAAAAGCTTCAAGAGAATTTCAACAATTTTGAGAGGGATTTGAAAAGTTTCAATGGGAATGGGAAGAATTGGGACAAAAATTGGAAAATTTTTAAGGGACTTTGAAAAAATTTCAACTGGAATTTTAGCCATTTTTTGACGTGAAATTGTAAACATGTGGACATGGATTTTGAAAATTCTAGAGAGAATTTTAAAAGCTTCAAGAGAATTTCAACAATTTTGAGAGGGATTTGAAAAGTTTCAATGGGAATGGGAAGAATTGGGACAAAAATTGGAAAATTTTTCAGGGACTTTGAAAAAATTTCAACTGGAATTTTAGCATTTTTGACGTGAAATTGTAAACATGTGGACATGGATTTTGAAAATTCTAGAGAGAATTTTAAAAGCTTCAAGAGAATTTCAACAATTTGGAGAGGGATTTGAAAAGTTTCAATGGGAATGGGAAGAATTGGGACAAAAATTGGAAAATTTTTAAGGGACTTTGAAAAAATTTCAACTGGAATTTTAGCCATTTTTTGACGTGAAATTGTAAACATGTGGACATGGATTTTGAAAATTCTAGAGAGAATTTTAAAAGCTTCAAGAGAATTTCAACCATTTTGAGAGGGATTTGAAAAGTTTCAATGGGAATGGGAAGAATTGGGACAAAAATTGGAAAATTTTTAAGGGACTTTGAAAAAATTTCAGATGGAATTTTAGCCATTTTTTTATGTGAAATTGTAAACATGTGGACATGGATTTTGAAAATTCTAGAGAGAATTTTAAAAGCTTCAAGAGAATTTCAACCATTTTGAGAGGGATTTGAAAAGTTTCAATGGGAATGGGAAGAATTGGGACAAAAATTGGAAAATTTTTCAGGGACTTTGAAAAAATTTCAACTGGAATTTTAGCCATTTTTTGACGTGAAATTGTAAACATGTGGACATGGATTTTGAAAATTCTAGAGAGAATTTTAAAAGCTTCAAGAGAATTTCAACAATTTTGAGAGGGATTTGAAAAGTTTCAATGGGAATGGGAAGAATTGGGACAAAAATTGGAAAATTTTTAAGGGACTTTGAAAAAATTTCAACTGGAATTTTAGCCATTTTTTGACGTGAAATTGTAAACATGTGGACATGGATTTTGAAAATTCTCGAGAGAATTTTAAAAGCTTCAAGAGAATTTCAACCATTTTGAGAGGGATTTGAAAAGTTTCAATGGGAATGGGAAGAATTGGGACAAAAATTGGAAAATTTTTAAGGGACTTTGAAAAAATTTCAACTGGAATTTTAGCCATTTTTTGACGTGAAATTGTAAACATGTGGACATGGATTTTGAAAATTCTAGAGAGAATTTTAAAAGCTTCAAGAGAATTTCAACAATTTGGAGAGGGATTTGAAAAGTTTCAATGGGAATGGGAAGAATTGGGACAAAAATTGGAAAATTTTTCAGGGACTTTGAAAAAATTTCCACTGGAATTTTAGCCATTTTTTGACGTGAAATTGTAAACATGTGGACATGGATTTTGAAAATTCTAGAGAGAATTTTAAAAGCTTCAAGAGAATTTCAACAATGTTGAGAGGGATTTGAAAAGTTTCAATGGGAATGGGAAGAATTGGGACAAAAATTGGAAATTTTTAAGGGACTTTGAAAAAATTTCAACTGGAATTTTAGCCATTTTTTGACGTGAAATTGTAAACATGTGGACATGGATTTTGAAAATTCTAGAGAGAATTTTAAAAGCTTCAAGAGAATTTCAACCATTTGGAGAGGGATTTGAAAAGTTTCAATGGGAATGGGAAGAATTGGGACAAAAATTGGAAAATTTTTAAGGGACTTTGAAAAAATTTCAACTGGAATTTTAGCCATTTTTTGACGTGAAATTGTAAACATGTGGACATGGATTTTGAAAATTCTAGAGAGAATTTTAAAAGCTTCAAGAGAATTTCAACAATGTTGAGAGGGATTTGAAAAGTTTCAATGGGAATGGGAAGAATTGGGACAAAAATTGGAAAATTTTTAAGGGACTTTGAAAAAATTTCAACTGGAATTTTAGCCATTTTTTGACGTGAAATTGTAAACATGTGGACATGGATTTTGAAAATTCTAGAGAGAATTTTAAAAGCTTCAAGAGAATTTCAACAATTTTGAGAGGGATTTGAAAAGTTTCAATGGGAATGGGAAGAATTGGGACAAAAATTGGAAAATTTTTCAGGGACTTTGAAAACATTTCAACTGGAATTTTAGCCATTTTTTGACGTGAAATTGTAAACATGTGGACATGGATTTTGAAAATTCTCGAGAGAATTTTAAAAGCTTCAACAGAATTTCAACCATTTGGAGAGGGATTTGAAAAGTTTCAATGGGAATGGGAAGAATTGGGACAAAAATTGGAAAATTTTTAAGGGACTTTGAAAACATTTCAACTGGAATTTTAGCCATTTTTTGACGTGAAATTGTAAACATGTGGACATGGATTTTGAAAATTCTAGAGAGAATTTTAAAAGCTTCAAGAGAATTTCAACAATTTGGAGAGGGATTTGAAAAGTTTCAATGGGAATGGGAAGAATTGGGACAAAAATTGGAAAATTTTTAAGGGACTTTGAAAAAATTTCAACTGGAATTTTAGCCATTTTTTGACGTGAAATTGTAAACATGTGGACATGGATTTTGAAAATTCTAGAGAGAATTTTAAAAGCTTCAAGAGAATTTCAACCATTTGGAGAGGGATTTGAAAAGTTTCAATGGGAATGGGAAGAATTGGGACAAAAATTGGAAAATTTTTAAGGGACTTTGAAAAAATTTCAACTGGAATTTTAGCCATTTTTTGACGTGAAATTGTAAACATGTGGACATGGATTTTGAAAATTCTAGAGAGAATTTTAAAAGCTTCAAGAGAATTTCAACAATTTTGAGAGGGATTTGAAAAGTTTCAATGGGAATGGGAAGAATTGGGACAAAAATTGGAAAATTTTTAAGGGACTTTGTAAAAATTTCCACTGGAATTTTAGCCATTTTTTGACGTGAAATTGTAAACATGTGGACATGGATTTTGAAAATTCTAGAGAGAATTTTAAAAGCTTCAAGAGAATTTCAACAATTTTGAGAGGGATTTGAAAAGTTTCAATGGGAATGGGAAGAATTGGGACAAAAATTGGAAAATTTTGAAGGGACTTTGAAAAAATTTCAACTGGAATTTTAGCCATTTTTTGACGTGAAATTGTAAACATGTGGACATGGATTTTGAAAATTCTAGAGAGAATTTTAAAAGCTTCAAGAGAATTTCAACAATTTTGAGAGGGATTTGAAAAGTTTCAATGGGAATGGGAAGAATTGGGACAAAAATTGGAAAATTTTGAAGGGACTTTGAAAAAATTTCAACTGGAATTTTAGCCATTTTTTGACGTGAAATTGTAAACATGTGGACATGGATTTTGAAAATTCTAGAGAGAATTTTAAAAGCTTCAAGAGAATTTCAACCATTTGGAGAGGGATTTGAAAAGTTTCAATGGGAATGGGAAGAATTGGGACAAAAATTGGAAAATTATTAAGGGACTTTGAAAAAATTTCAACTGGAATTTTAGCATTTTTGACGTGAAATTGTAAACATGTGGACATGGATTTTGAAAATTCTAGAGAGAATTTTAAAAGCTTCAAGAGAATTTCAACAATTTGGAGAGGGATTTGAAAAGTTTCAATGGGAATGGGAAGAATTGGGACAAAAATTGGAAAATTTTTAAGGGACTTTGAAAAAATTTCAACTGGAATTTTAGCCATTTTTTGACGTGAAATTGTAAACATGTGGACATGGATTTTGAAAATTCTAGAGAGAATTTTAAAAGCTTCAAGAGAATTTCAACCATTTTGAGAGGGATTTGAAAAGTTTCAATGGGAATGGGAAGAATTGGGACAAAAATTGGAAAATTTTTAAGGGACTTTGAAAAAATTTCAACTGGAATTTTAGCCATTTTTTAATGTGAAATTGTAAACATGTGGACATGGATTTTGAAAATTCTAGAGAGAATTTTAAAAGCTTCAAGAGAATTTCAACCATTTTGAGAGGGATTTGAAAAGTTTCAATGGGAATGGGAAGAATTGGGACAAAAATTGGAAAATTTTTAAGGGACTTTGAAAAAATTTCAACTGGAATTTTAGCCATTTTTTGACGTGAAATTGTAAACATGTGGACATGGATTTTGAAAATTCTAGAGAGAATTTTAAAAGCTTCAAGAGAATTTCAACAATTTTGAGAGGGATTTGAAAAGTTTCAATGGGAATGGGAAGAATTGGGACAAAAATTGGAAAATTTTTAAGGGACTTTGAAAAAATTTCAACTGGAATTTTAGCCATTTTTTGACGTGAAATTGTAAACATGTGGACATGGATTTTGAAAATTCTAGAGAGAATTTTAAAAGCTTCAAGAGAATTTCAACAATTTTGAGAGGGATTTGAAAAGTTTCAATGGGAATGGGAAGAATTGGGACAAAAATTGGAAAATTTTTCAGGGACTTAGAAAAAATTTCAACTGGAATTTTAGCATTTCTGACGTGAAATTGTAAACATGTGGACATGGATTTTGAAAATTCTAGAGAGAATTTTAAAAGCTTCAACAGAATTTCAACAATTTTGAGAGGGATTTGAAAAGTTTCAATGGGAATGGGAAGAATTGGGACAAAAATTGGAAAATTTTTAAGGGACTTTGAAAAAATTTCAACTGGAATTTTAGCCATTTTTTTACATGAAATTGTAAACATGTGGACATGGATTTTGAAAATTCTAGAGAGAATTTTAAAAGCTTCAAGAGAATTTCAACAATTTGGAGAGGGATTTGAAAAGTTTCAATGGGAATGGGAAGAATTGGGACAAAAATTGGAAAATTTTTCAGGGACTTTGAAAAATTTCCACTGGAATTTTAGCCATTTTTTGACGTGAAATTGTAAACATGTGGACATGGATTTTGAAAATTCTAGAGAGAATTTTAAAAGCTTCAAGAGAATTTCAACAATGTTGAGAGGGATTTGAAAAGTTTCAATGGGAATGGGAAGAATTGGGACAAAAATTGGAAATTTTTAAGGGACTTTGAAAAAATTTCAACTGGAATTTTAGCCATTTTTTGACGTGAAATTGTAAACATGTGGACATGGATTTTGAAAATTCTAGAGAGAATTTTAAAAGCTTCAAGAGAATTTCAACCATTTGGAGAGGGATTTGAAAAGTTTCAATGGGAATGGGAAGAATTGGGACAAAAATTGGAAAATTTTTAAGGGACTTTGAAAAAATTTCAACTGGAATTTTAGCCATTTTTTGACGTGAAATTGTAAACATGTGGACATGGATTTTGAAAATTCTAGAGAGAATTTTAAAAGCTTCAAGAGAATTTCAACAATGTTGAGAGGGATTTGAAAAGTTTCAATGGGAATGGGAAGAATTGGGACAAAAATTGGAAAATTTTTAAGGGACTTTGAAAAAATTTCAACTGGAATTTTAGCCATTTTTGGACGTGAAATTGTAAACATGTGGACATGGATTTTGAAAATTCTAGAGAGAATTTTAAAAGCTTCAAGAGAATTTCAACAATTTTGAGAGGGATTTGAAAAGTTTCAATGGGAATGGGAAGAATTGGGACAAAAATTGGAAAATTTTTCAGGGACTTTGAAAAAATTTCAACTGGAATTTTAGCCATTTTTTGACGTGAAATTGTAAACATGTGGACATGGATTTTGAAAATTCTAGAGAGAATTTTAAAAGCTTCAAGAGAATTTCAACAATTTTGAGAGGGATTTGAAAAGTTTCAATGGGAATGGGAAGAATTGGGACAAAAATTGGAAAATTTTTAAGGGACTTTGAAAAAATTTCAACTGGAATTTTAGCCATTTTTTGACGTGAAATTGTAAACATGTGGACATGGATTTTGAAAATTCTAGAGAGAATTTTAAAAGCTTCAAGAGAATTTCAACAATTTTGAGAGGGATTTGAAAAGTTTCAATGGGAATGGGAAGAATTGGGACAAAAATTGGAAAATTTTTAAGGGACTTTGAAAACATTTCAACTGGAATTTTAGCCATTTTTGACGTGAAATTGTAAACATGTGGACATGGATTTTGAAAATTCTCGAGAGAATTTTAAAAGCTTCAGAGAATTTCAACCATTTGGAGAGGGATTTGAAAAGTTTCAATGGGAATGGGAAGAATTGGGACAAAAATTGGAAAATTTTTAAGGGACTTTGAAAACATTTCAACTGGAATTTTAGCCATTTTTTGACGTGAAATTGTAAACATGTGGACATGGATTTTGAAAATTCTCGAGAGAATTTTAAAAGCTTCAAGAGAATTTCAACAATTTGGAGAGGGATTTGAAAAGTTTCAATGGGAATGGGAAGAATTGGGACAAAAATTGGAAAATTTTTCAGGGACTTTGAAAAAATTTCCACTGGAATTTTAGCCATTTTTTGACGTGAAATTGTAAACATGTGGACATGGATTTTGAAAATTCTAGAGAGAATTTTAAAAGCTTCAAGAGAATTTCAACAATGTTGAGAGGGATTTGAAAAGTTTCAATGGGAATGGGAAGAATTGGGACAAAAATTGGAAAATTTTTAAGGGACTTTGAAAAAATTTCAACTGGAATTTTAGCCATTTTTTGACGTGAAATTGTAAACATGTGGACATGGATTTTGAAAATTCTAGAGAGAATTTTAAAAGCTTCAAGAGAATTTCAACAATTTGGAGAGGGATTTGAAAAGTTTCAATGGGAATGGGAAGAATTGGGACAAAAATTGGAAAATTTTTAAGGGACTTTGAAAAAATTTCAACTGGAATTTTAGCCATTTTTTGACGTGAAATTGTAAACATGTGGACATGGATTTTGAAAATTCTAGAGAGAATTTTAAAAGCTTCAAGAGAATTTCAACAATTTTGAGAGGGATTTGAAAAGTTTCAATGGGAATGGGAAGAATTGGGACAAAAATTGGAAAATTTTTAAGGGACTTTGTAAAAATTTCCACTGGAATTTTAGCCATTTTTTGACGTGAAATTGTAAACATGTGGACATGGATTTTGAAAATTCTAGAGAGAATTTTAAAAGCTTCAAGAGAATTTCAACAATTTTGAGAGGGATTTGAAAAGTTTCAATGGGAATGGGAAGAATTGGGACAAAAATTGGAAAATTTTGAAGGGACTTTGAAAAAATTTCAACTGGAATTTTAGCCATTTTTTGACGTGAAATTGTAAACATGTGGACATGGATTTTGAAAATTCTAGAGAGAATTTTAAAAGCTTCAAGAGAATTTTAACAATGTTGAGAGGGATTTGAAAAGTTTCAATGGGAATGGGAAGAATTGGGACAAAAATTGGAAAATTTTTAAGGGACTTTGAAAAAATTTCAACTGGAATTTTAGCCATTTTTTGACGTGAAATTGTAAACATGTGGACATGGATTTTGAAAATTCTAGAGAGAATTTTAAAAGCTTCAAGAGAATTTCAACCGTTTGGAGAGGGATTTGAAAAGTTTCAATGGGAATGGGAAGAATTGGGACAAAAATTGGAAAATTTTTCAGGGACTTTGAAAAAATTTCAACTGGAATTTTAGCCATTTTTTGACGTGAAATTGTAAACATGTGGACATGGATTTTGAAAATTCTAGAGAGAATTTTAAAAGCTTCAAGAGAATTTCAACCATTTTGAGAGGGATTTGAAAAGTTTCAATGGGAATGGGAAGAATTGGGACAAAAATTGGAAAATTTTTCAGGGACTTTGAAAAAATTTCAACTGGAATTTTAGCCATTTTTTGACGTGAAATTGTAAACATGTGGACATGGATTTTGAAAATTCTAGAGAGAATTTTAAAAGCTTCAAGAGAATTTCAACCATTTTGAGAGGGATTTGAAAAGTTTCAATGGGAATGGGAAGAATTGGGACAAAAATTGGAAAATTTTTAAGGGACTTTGAAAAAATTTCAGCTGGAATTTTAGCCATTTTTTGACGTGAAATTGTAAACATGTGGACATGGATTTTGAAAATTCTAGAGAGAATTTTAAAAGCTTCAAGAGAATTTCAACAATTTTGAGAGGGATTTGAAAAGTTTCAATGGGAATGGGAAGAATTGGGACAAAAATTGGAAAATTTTGAAGGGACTTTGAAAAAATTTCAACTGGAATTTTAGCCATTTTTTGACGTGAAATTGTAAACATGTGGACATGGATTTTGAAAATTCTAGAGAGAATTTTAAAAGCTTCAAGAGAATTTCAACAATTTGGAGAGGGATTTGAAAAGTTTCAATGGGAATGGGAAGAATTGGGACAAAAATTGGAAAATTTTTAAGGGACTTTGAAAAAATTTCAACTGGAATTTTAGCCAATTTTTGACGTGAAATTGTAAACATGTGGACATGGATTTTGAAAATTCTGGAGAGAATTTTAAAAGCTTCAAGAGAATTTCAACCATTTGGAGAGGGATTTGAAAAGTTTCAATGGGAATGGGAAGAATTGGGACAAAAATTGGAAAATTTTTAAGGGACTTTGAAAAAATTTCAGCTGGAATTTTAGCCATTTTTGGACGTGAAATTGTAAACATGTGGACATGGATTTTGAAAATTCTAGAGAGAATTTTAAAAGCTTCAAGAGAATTTCAACCATTTGGAGAGGGATTTGAAAAGTTTCAATGGGAATGGGAAGAATTGGGACAAAAATTGGAAAATTTTGAAGGGACTTTGAAAAAATTTCAACTGGAATTTTAGCCATTTTTTGACGTGAAATTGTAAACATGTGGACATGGATTTTGAAAATTCTAGAGAGAATTTTAAAAGCTTCAAGAGAATTTTAACAATGTTGAGAGGGATTTGAAAAGTTTCAATGGGAATGGGAAGAATTGGGACAAAAATTGGAAAATTTTTAAGGGACTTTGAAAAAATTTCAACTGGAATTTTAGCCATTTTTGACGTGAAATTGTAAACATGTGGACATGGATTTTGAAAATTCTAGAGAGAATTTTAAAAGCTTCAAGAGAATTTCAACCATTTTGAGAGGGATTTGAAAAGTTTCAATGGGAATGGGAAGAATTGGGACAAAAATTGGAAAATTTTTAAGGGACTTTGAAAAATTTCAACTGGAATTTTAGCCAATTTTTGACGTGAAATTGTAAACATGTGGACATGGATTTTGAAAATTCTCGAGAGAATTTTAAAAGCTTCAAGAGAATTTCAACCATTTTGAGAGGGATTTGAAAAGTTTCAATGAATGGGAAGAATTGGGACAAAAATTGGAAAATTTTTAAGGGACTTTGAAAAAATTTCAGCTGGAATTTTAGCCATTTTTTGACGTGAAATTGTAAACATGTGGACATGGATTTTGAAAATTCTAGAGAGAATTTTAAAAGCTTCAAGAGAATTTCAACAATTTTGAGAGGGATTTGAAAAGTTTCAATGGGAATGGGAAGAATTGGGACAAAAATTGGAAAATTTTGAAGGGACTTTGAAAAAATTTCAACTGGAATTTTAGCCATTTTTGGACGTGAAATTGTAAACATGTGGACATGGATTTTGAAAATTCTAGAGAGAATTTTAAAAGCTTCAAGAGAATTTCAACAATTTGGAGAGGGATTTGAAAAGTTTCAATGGGAATGGGAAGAATTGGGACAAAAATTGGAAAATTTTTAAGGGACTTTGAAAAAATTTCAACTGGAATTTTAGCCATTTTTTGACGTGAAATTGTAAACATGTGGACATGGATTTTGAAAATTCTGGAGAGAATTTTAAAAGCTTCAAGAGAATTTCAACCATTTGGAGAGGGATTTGAAAAGTTTCAATGGGAATGGGAAGAATTGGGACAAAAATTGGAAAATTTTTAAGGGACTTTGAAAAAATTTCAACTGGAATTTTAGCCATTTTTTGACGTGAAATTGTAAACATGTGGACATGGATTTTGAAAATTCTCGAGAGAATTTTAAAAGCTTCAAGAGAATTTCAACCATTTTGAGAGGGATTTGAAAGTTTCAATGGGAATGGGAAGAATTGGGACAAAAATTGGAAAATTTTTAAGGGACTTTGAAAAAATTTCAACTGGAATTTTAGCCATTTTTTGACGTGAAATTGTAAACATGTGGACATGGATTTTGAAAATTCTAGAGAGAATTTTAAAAGCTTCAAGAGAATTTCAACCGTTTGGAGAGGGATTTGAAAAGTTTCAATGGGAATGGGAAGAATTGGGACAAAAATTGGAAAATTTTTCAGGGACTTTGAAAAAATTTCAACTGGAATTTTAGCCATTTTTTGACGTGAAATTGTAAACATGTGGACATGGATTTTGAAAATTCTAGAGAGAATTTTAAAAGCTTCAAGAGAATTTCAACCATTTTGAGAGGGATTTGAAAAGTTTCAATGGGAATGGGAAGAATTGGGACAAAAATTGGAAAATTTTTAAGGGACTTTGAAAAAATTTCAACTGGAATTTTAGCCATTTTTTGACGTGAAATTGTAAACATGTGGACATGGATTTTGAAAATTCTCGAGAGAATTTTAAAAGCTTCAAGAGAATTTCAACCATTTTGAGAGGGATTTGAAAAGTTTCAATGGGAATGGGAAGAATTGGGACAAAAATTGGAAAATTTTGAAGGGACTTTGAAAACATTTCAACTGGAATTTTAGCCATTTTTTGACGTGAAATTGTAAACATGTGGACATGGATTTTGAAAATTCTAGAGAGAATTTTAAAAGCTTCAAGAGAATTTCAACCATTTTGAGAGGGATTTGAAAAGTTTCAATGGGAATGGGAAGAATTGGGACAAAAATTGGAAAATTTTTAAGGGACTTTGAAAAAATTTCAGCTGGAATTTTAGCCATTTTTTGACGTGAAATTGTAAACATGTGGACATGGATTTTGAAAATTCTAGAGAGAATTTTAAAAGCTTCAAGAGAATTTCAACAATTTTGAGAGGGATTTGAAAAGTTTCAATGGGAATGGGAAGAATTGGGACAAAAATTGGAAAATTTTGAAGGGACTTTGAAAAAATTTCAACTGGAATTTTAGCCATTTTTTGACGTGAAATTGTAAACATGTGGACATGGATTTTGAAAATTCTAGAGAGAATTTTAAAAGCTTCAAGAGAATTTCAACAATTTGGAGAGGGATTTGAAAAGTTTCAATGGGAATGGGAAGAATTGGGACAAAAATTGGAAAATTTTTAAGGGACTTTGAAAAAATTTCAACTGGAATTTTAGCCATTTTTGGACGTGAAATTGTAAACATGTGGACATGGATTATGAAAATTCTGGAGAGAATTTTAAAAGCTTCAAGAGAATTTCAACCATTTGGAGAGGGATTTGAAAAGTTTCAATGGGAATGGGAAGAATTGGGACAAAAATTGGAAAATTTTTAAGGGACTTTGAAAAAATTTCAGCTGGAATTTTAGCCATTTTTGGACGTGAAATTGTAAACATGTGGACATGGATTTTGAAAATTCTAGAGAGAATTTTAAAAGCTTCAAGAGAATTTCAACAATTTTGAGAGGGATTTGAAAAGTTTCAATGGGAATGGGAAGAATTGGGACAAAAATTGGAAAATTTTTAAGGGACTTTGAAAAAATTTCAACTGGAATTTTAGCCATTTTTTGACCTGAAATTGTAAACATGTGGACATGGATTTTGAAAATTCTCGAGAGAATTTTAAAAGCTTCAAGAGAATTTCAACCATTTTGAGAGGGATTTGAAAAGTTTCAATGGGAATGGGAAGAATTGGGACAAAAATTGGAAAATTTTTAAGGGACTTTGAAAAAATTTCCACTGGAATTTTAGCCATTTTTTGACGTGAAATTGTAAACATGTGGACATGGATTTTGAAAATTCTAGAGAGAATTTTAAAAGCTTCAAGAGAATTTCAACCATTTGGAGAGGGATTTGAAAAGTTTCAATGGGAATGGAAGAATTGGGACAAAAATTGGAAAATTATTAAGGGACTTTGAAAAAATTTCAGCTGGAATTTTAGCCATTTTTGGACGTGAAATTGTAAACATGTGGACATGGATTTTGAAAATTCTAGAGAGAATTTTAAAAGCTTCAAGAGAATTTCAACCATTTTGAGAGGGATTTGAAAAGTTTCAATGGGAATGGGAAGAATTGGGACAAAAATTGGAAAATTTTGAAGGGACTTTGAAAAAATTTCAACTGGAATTTTAGCCATTTTTTGACGTGAAATTGTAAACATGTGGACATGGATTTTGAAAATTCTAGAGAGAATTTTAAAAGCTTCAAGAGAATTTTAACAATGTTGAGAGGGATTTGAAAAGTTTCAATGGGAATGGGAAGAATTGGGACAAAAATTGGAAAATTTTTCAGGGACTTTGAAAAAATTTCAACTGGAATTTTAGCCATTTTTTGACGTGAAATTGTAAACATGTGGACATGGATTTTGAAAATTCTAGAGAGAATTTTAAAAGCTTCAAGAGAATTTCAACCGTTTGGAGAGGGATTTGAAAAGTTTCAATGGGAATGGGAAGAATTGGGACAAAAATTGGAAAATTTTGAAGGGACTTTGAAAACATTTCAACTGGAATTTTAGCCATTTTTTGACGTGAAATTGTAAACATGTGGACATGGATTTTGAAAATTCTAGAGAGAATTTTAAAAGCTTCAAGAGAATTTCAACAATTTGGAGAGGGATTTGAAAAGTTTCAATGGGAATGGGAAGAATTGGGACAAAAATTGGAAAATTTTTCAGGGACTTTGAAAAAATTTCCACTGGAATTTTAGCCATTTTTTGACGTGAAATTGTAAACATGTGGACATGGATTTTGAAAATTCTAGAGAGAATTTTAAAAGCTTCAAGAGAATTTCAACAATTTTGAGAGGGATTTGAAAAGTTTCAATGGGAATGGGAAGAATTGGGACAAAAATTGGAAAATTTTTAAGGGACTTTGAAAAAATTTCAACTGGAATTTTAGCCATTTTTTGACGTGAAATTGTAAACATGTGGACATGGATTTTGAAAATTCTCGAGAGAATTTTAAAAGCTTCAAGAGAATTTCAACCATTTTGAGAGGGATTTGAAAAGTTTCAATGGGAATGGGAAGAATTGGGACAAAAATTGGAAAATTTTTAAGGGACTTTGAAAAAATTTCCACTGGAATTTTAGCCATTTTTTTTCGTGAAATTGTAAATATGTGGACATGGATTTTGAAAATTCTAGAGAGAATTTTAAAAGCTTCAAGAGAATTTCAACCATTTTGAGAGGGATTTGAAAAGTTTCAATGGGAATGGGAAGAATTGGGACAAAAATTGGAAAATTTTTAAGGGACTTTGAAAAAATTTCAACTGGAATTTTAGCCATTTTTTGACCTGAAATTGTAAACATGTGGACATGGATTTTGAAAATTCTCGAGAGAATTTTAAAAGCTTCAAGAGAATTTCAACCATTTTGAGAGGGATTTGAAAAGTTTCAATGGGAATGGGAAGAATTGGGACAAAAATTGGAAAATTTTTAAGGGACTTTGAAAAAATTTCAACTGGAATTTTAGCCATTTTTGGACGTGAAATTGTAAACATGTGGACATGGATTTTGAAAATTCTAGAGAGAATTTTAAAAGCTTCAAGAGAATTTCAACCATTTTGAGAGGGATTTGAAAAGTTTCAATGGGAATGGGAAGAATTGGGACAAAAATTGGAAAATTTTTAAGGGACTTTGAAAAAATTTCCACTGGAATTTTAGCCATTTTTTTTCGTGAAATTGTAAATATGTGGACATGGATTTTGAAAATTCTAGAGAGAATTTTAAAAGCTTCAAGAGAATTTCAACCATTTTGAGAGGGATTTGAAAAGTTTCAATGGGAATGGGAAGAATTGGGACAAAAATTGGAAAATTTTTAAGGGACTTTGAAAAAATTTCAACTGGAATTTTAGCCATTTTTTGACCTGAAATTGTAAACATGTGGACATGGATTTTGAAAATTCTAGAGAGAATTTTAAAAGCTTCAAGAGAATTTCAACCATTTTGAGAGGGATTTGAAAAGTTTCAATGGGAATGGGAAGAATTGGGACAAAAATTGGAAAATTTTGAAGGGACTTTGAAAAAATTTCCACTGGAATTTTAGCCATTTTTTGACGTGAAATTGTAAACATGTGGACATGGATTTTGAAAATTCTAGAGAGAATTTTAAAAGCTTCAAGAGAATTTCAACCATTTGGAGAGGGATTTGAAAAGTTTCAATGGGAATGGGAAGAATTGGGACAAAAATTGGAAAATTTTTAAGGGACTTTGAAAAAATTTCAACTGGAATTTTAGCCATTTTTTGACGTGAAATTGTAAACATGTGGACATGGATTTTGAAAATTCTAGAGAGAATTTTAAAAGCTTCAAGAGAATTTCAACAATTTTGAGAGGGATTTGAAAAGTTTCAATGGGAATGGGAAGAATTGGGACAAAAATTGGAAAATTTTTAAGGGACTTTGAAAAAATTTCAACTGGAATTTTAGCCAATTTTTGACGTGAAATTGTAAACATGTGGACATGGATTTTGAAAATTCTAGAGAGAATTTTAAAAGCTTCAAGAGAATTTCAACCATTTTGAGAGGGATTTGAAAAGTTTCAATGGGAATGGGAAGAATTGGGACAAAAATTGGAAAATTTTTAAGGGACTTTGAAAAAATTTCAACTGGAATTTTAGCCATTTTTTGACGTGAAATTGTAAACATGTGGACATGGATTTTGAAAATTCTAGAGAGAATTTTAAAAGCTTCAAGAGAATTTCAACCATTTTGAGAGGGATTTGAAAAGTTTCAATGGGAATGGGAAGAATTGGGACAAAAATTGGAAAATTTTGAAGGGACTTTGAAAACATTTCAACTGGAATTTTAGCCATTTTTTGACGTGAAATTGTAAACATGTGGACATGGATTTTGAAAATTCTAGAGAGAATTTTAAAAGCTTCAAGAGAATTTCAACCATTTGGAGAGGGATTTGAAAAGTTTCAATGGGAATGGGAAGAATTGGGACAAAAATTGGAAAATTTTTAAGGGACTTTGAAAAAATTTCAGCTGGAATTTTAGCATTTTTGACGTGAAATTGTAAACATGTGGACATGGATTTTGAAAATTCTAGAGAGAATTTTAAAAGCTTCAAGAGAATTTCAACCATTTTGAGAGGGATTTGAAAAGTTTCAATGGGAATGGGAAGAATTGGGACAAAAATTGGAAAATTTTTAAGGGACTTTGAAAAAATTTCAACTGGAATTTTAGCCATTTTTTGACATGAAATTGTAAACATGTGGACATGGATTTTGAAAATTCTAGAGAGAATTTTAAAAGCTTCAAGAGAAATTCAACAATTTGGAGAGGGATTTGAAAAGTTTCAATGGGAATGGGAAGAATTGGGGCAAAAATTGGAAAATTTTTAAGGGACTTTGAAAAAATTTCAACTGGAATTTTAGCCATTTTTTGACGTGAAATTGTAAACATGTGGACATGGATTTTGAAAATTCTAGAGAGAATTTTAAAAGCTTCAAGAGAATTTCAACCATTTGGAGAGGGATTTGAAAAGTTTCAATGGGAATGGGAAGAATTGGGACAAAAATTGGAAAATTTTTAAGGGACTTTGAAAAAATTTCAACTGGAATTTTAGCCATTTTTTGACGTGAAATTGTAAACATGTGGACATGGATTTTGAAAATTCTCGAGAGAATTTTAAAAGCTTCAAGAGAATTTCAACAATTTGGAGAGGGATTTGAAAAGTTTCAATGGGAATGGGAAGAATTGGGACAAAAATTGGAAAATTTTTAAGGGACTTTGAAAAAATTTCAACTGGAATTTTAGCCATTTTTTGACGTGAAATTGTAAACATGTGGACATGGATTTTGAAAATTCTGGAGAGAATTTTAAAAGCTTCAACAGAATTTCAACAATTTTGAGAGGGATTTGAAAAGTTTCAATGGGAATGGGAAGAATTGGTGCAAAAATTGGAAAATTTTTAAGGGACTTTGAAAAAATTTCAACTGGAATTTTAGCCATTTTTTGACGTGAAATTGTAAACATGTGGACATGGATTTTGAAAATTCTAGAGAGAATTTTAAAAGCTTCAAGAGAATTTCAACAATTTTGAGAGGGATTTGAAAAGTTTCAATGGGAATGGGAAGAATTGGGACAAAAATTGGAAAATTTTTAAGGGACTTTGAAAAAATTTCAACTGGAATTTTAGCCATTTTTGGACGTGAAATTGTAAACATGTGGACATGGATTTTGAAAATTCTAGAGAGAATTTTAAAAGCTTCAAGAGAATTTCAACCATTTTGAGAGGGATTTGAAAAGTTTCAATGGGAATGGGAAGAATTGGGACAAAAATTGGAAAATTTTTAAGGGACTTTGAAAAAATTTCCACTGGAATTTTAGCCATTTTTTGACGTGAAATTGTAAACATGTGGACATGGATTTTGAAAATTCTAGAGAGAATTTTAAAAGCTTCAAGAGAATTTCAACAATTTTGAGAGGGATTTGAAAAGTTTCAATGGGAATGGGAAGAATTGGGACAAAAATTGGAAAATTTTGAAGGGACTTTGAAAAAATTTCAACTGGAATTTTAGCCATTTTTTGACGTGAAATTGTAAACATGTGGACATGGATTTTGAAAATTCTAGAGAGAATTTTAAAAGCTTCAAGAGAATTTCAACCATTTTGAGAGGGATTTGAAAAGTTTCAATGGGAATGGGAAGAATTGGGACAAAAATTGGAAAATTTTGAAGGGACTTTGAAAAAATTTCAACTGGAATTTTAGCCATTTTTTGACGTGAAATTGTAAACATGTGGACATGGATTTTGAAAATTCTAGAGAGAATTTTAAAAGCTTCAAGAGAATTTCAACAATTTTGAGAGGGATTTGAAAAGTTTCAATGGGAATGGGAAGAATTGGGACAAAAATTGGAAAATTTTGAAGGGACTTTGAAAAAATTTCAGCTGGAATTTTAGCATTTTTGACGTGAAATTGTAAACATGTGGACATGGATTTTGAAAATTCTAGAGAGAATTTTAAAAGCTTCAAGAGAATTTCAACCATTTTGAGAGGGATTTGAAAAGTTTCAATGGGAATGGGAAGAATTGGGACAAAAATTGGAAAATTTTTAAGGGACTTTGAAAAAATTTCAACTGGAATTTTAGCCATTTTTTGACATGAAATTGTAAACATGTGGACATGGATTTTGAAAATTCTAGAGAGAATTTTAAAAGCTTCAAGAGAAATTCAACAATTTGGAGAGGGATTTGAAAAGTTTCAATGGGAATGGGAAGAATTGGGGCAAAAATTGGAAAATTTTTAAGGGACTTTGAAAAAATTTCAACTGGAATTTTAGCCATTTTTTGACGTGAAATTGTAAACATGTGGACATGGATTTTGAAAATTCTAGAGAGAATTTTAAAAGCTTCAAGAGAATTTCAACCATTTGGAGAGGGATTTGAAAAGTTTCAATGGGAATGGGAAGAATTGGGACAAAAATTGGAAAATTTTTAAGGGACTTTGAAAAAATTTCAACTGGAATTTTAGCCATTTTTTGACGTGAAATTGTAAACATGTGGACATGGATTTTGAAAATTCTCGAGAGAATTTTAAAAGCTTCAAGAGAATTTCAACAATTTGGAGAGGGATTTGAAAAGTTTCAATGGGAATGGGAAGAATTGGGACAAAAATTGGAAAATTTTTAAGGGACTTTGAAAAAATTTCAGCTGGAATTTTAGCCATTTTTTGGCGTGAAATTGTAAACATGTGGACATGGATTTTGAAAATTCTCGAGAGAATTTTAAAAGCTTCAACAGAATTTCAACAATTTTGAGAGGGATTTGAAAAGTTTCAATGGGAATGGGAAGAATTGGGGCAAAAATTGGAAAATTTTTAAGGGACTTTGAAAAAATTTCAACTGGAATTTTAGCCATTTTTGGACGTGAAATTGTAAACATGTGGACATGGATTTTGAAAATTCTAGAGAGAATTTTAAAAGCTTCAAGAGAATTTCAACAATTTTGAGAGGGATTTGAAAAGTTTCAATGGGAATGGGAAGAATTGGGACAAAAATTGGAAAATTTTTAAGGGACTTTGAAAAAATTTCAACTGGAATTTTAGCCATTTTTTGACGTGAAATTGTAAACATGTGGACATGGATTTTGAAAATTCTACAGAGAATTTTAAAAGCTTCAAGAGAATTTCAACCATTTGGAGAGGGATTTGAAAAGTTTCAATGGGAATGGGAAGAATTGGGACAAAAATTGGAAAATTTTTAAGGGACTTTGTTAAAATTTCAACTGGAATTTTAGCCAATTTTTGACGTGAAATTGTAAACATGTGGACATGGATTTTGAAAATTCTAGAGAGAATTTTAAAAGCTTCAAGAGAATTTCAACCATTTTGAGAGGGATTTGAAAAGTTTCAATGGGAATGGGAAGAATTGGGACAAAAATTGGAAAATTTTGAAGGGACTTTGAAAAAATTTCAACTGGAATTTTAGCCATTTTTTTATGTGAAATTGTAAACATGTGGACATGGATTTTGAAAATTCTAGAGAGAATTTTAAAAGCTTCAAGAGAATTTCAACCATTTTGAGAGGGATTTGAAAAGTTTCAATGGGAATGGGAAGAATTGGGACAAAAATTGGAAAATTTTTAAGGGACTTTGAAAAAATTTCCACTGGAATTTTAGCCATTTTTTGACGTGAAATTGTAAACATGTGGACATGGATTTTGAAAATTCTAGAGAGAATTTTAAAAGCTTCAAGAGAATTTCAACAATGTTGAGAGGGATTTGAAAAGTTTCAATGGGAATGGGAAGAATTGGGACAAAAATTGGAAAATTTTTAAGGGACTTTGAAAAAATTTCAACTGGAATTTTAGCCATTTTTTGACGTGAAATTGTAAACATGTGGACATGGATTTTGAAAATTCTAGAGAGAATTTTAAAAGCTTCAAGAGAATTTCAACCATTTTGAGAGGGATTTGAAAAGTTTCAATGGGAATGGGAAGAATTGGGACAAATATTGGAAAATTTTGAAGGGACTTTGAAAAAATTTCAATTGGAATTTTAGCCATTTTTGGACGTGAAATTGTAAACATGTGGACATGGATTTTGAAAATTCTAGAGAGAATTTTAAAAGCTTCAAGAGAATTTCAACAATGTTGAGAGGGATTTGAAAAGTTTCAATGGGAATGGGAAGAATTGGGACAAAAATTGGAAAATTTTTAAGGGACTTTGAAAAAATTTCAACTGGAATTTTAGCCATTTTTTGACGTGAAATTGTAAACATGTGGACATGGATTTTGAAAATTCTGGAGAGAATTTTAAAAGCTTCAAGAGAATTTCAACAATTTTGAGAGGGATTTGAAAAGTTTCAATGGGAATGGGAAGAATTGGGACAAAAATTGGAAAATTTTTAAGGGACTTTGAAAAAATTTCAGCTGGAATTTTAGCATTTTTGACGTGAAATTGTAAACATGTGGACATGGATTTTGAAAATTCTAGAGAGAATTTTAAAAGCTTCAAGTGAATTTCAACCATTTTGAGAGGGATTCGAAAAGTTTCAATGGGAATGGGAAGAATTGGGACAAAAATTGGAAAATTTTTAAGGGACTTTGAAAAAATTTCAACTGGAATTTTAGCCATTTTTTGACATGAAATTGTAAACATGTGGACATGGATTTTGAAAATTCTAGAGAGAATTTTAAAAGCTTCAAGAGAATTTCAACAATGTTGAGAGGGATTTGAAAAGTTTCAATGGGAATGGGAAGAATTGGGACAAAAATTGGAAAATTTTTAAGGGACTTTGAAAAAATTTCCACTGGAATTTTAGCCATTTTTTGACGTGAAATTGTAAACATGTGGACATGGATTTTGAAAATTCTAGAGAGAATTTTAAAAGCTTCAAGAGAATTTCAACAATTTGGAGAGGGATTTGAAAAGTTTCAATGGGAATGGGAAGAATTGGGACAAAAATTGGAAAATTTTGAAGGGACTTTGAAAAAATTTCAACTGGAATTTTAGCCATTTTTTGACGTGAAATTGTAAACATGTGGACATGGATTTTGAAAATTCTAGAGAGAATTTTAAAAGCTTCAAGAGAATTTCAACCATTTTGAGAGGGATTTGAAAAGTTTCAATGGGAATGGGAAGAATTGGGACAAAAATTGGAAAATTTTTAAGGGACTTTGAAAAAATTTCAACTGGAATTTTAGCCATTTTTTGACATGAAATTGTAAACATGTGGACATGGATTTTGAAAATTCTAGAGAGAATTTTAAAAGCTTCAAGAGAAATTCAACAATTTGGAGAGGGATTTGAAAAGTTTCAATGGGAATGGGAAGAATTGGGGCAAAAATTGGAAAATTTTTAAGGGACTTTGAAAAAATTTCAACTGGAATTTTAGCCATTTTTTGACGTGAAATTGTAAACATGTGGACATGGATTTTGAAAATTCTAGAGAGAATTTTAAAAGCTTCAAGAGAATTTCAACAATTTTGAGAGGGATTTGAAAAGTTTCAATGGGAATGGGAAGAATTGGGACAAAAATTGGAAAATTTTGAAGGGACTTTGAAAAAATTTCAACTGGAATTTTAGCCATTTTTTTTCGTGAAATTGTAAACATGTGGACATGGATTTTGAAAATTCTAGAGAGAATTTTAAAAGCTTCAAGAGAATTTCAACCATTTGGAGAGGGATTTGAAAAGTTTCAATGGGAATGGGAAGAATTGGGACAAAAATTGGAAAATTTTTAAGGGACTTTGAAAAAATTTCAACTGGTATTTTAGCCATTTTTGGACGTGAAATTGTAAACATGTGGACATGGATTTTGAAAATTCTCGAGAGAATTTTAAAAGCTTCAAGAGAATTTCAACAATTTGGAGAGGGATTTGAAAAGTTTCAATGGGAATGGGAAGAATTGGGACAAAAATTGGAAAATTTTTAAGGGACTTTGAAAAAATTTCAGCTGGAATTTTAGCCATTTTTTGACGTGAAATTGTAAACATGTGGACATGGATTTTGAAAATTCTAGAGAGAATTTTAAAAGCTTCAAGAGAATTTCAACAATTTTGAGAGGGATTTGAAAAGTTTCAATGGGAATGGGAAGAATTGGGGCAACAATTGGAAAATTTTTAAGGGACTTTGAAAAAATTTCAGCTGGAATTTTAGCCATTTTTTGACGTGAAATTGTAAACATGTGGACATGGATTTTGAAAATTCTAGAGAGAATTTTAAAAGCTTCAAGAGAATTTCAACAATTTTGAGAGGGATTTGAAAAGTTTCAATGGGAATGGGAAGAATTGGGGCAACAATTGGAAAATTTTTAAGGGACTTTGAAAAAATTTCAACTGGAATTTTAGCCATTTTTTGACGTGAAATTGTAAACATGTGGACATGGATTTTGAAAATTCTAGAGAGAATTTTAGAAGCTTCAAGAGAATTTCAACAATTTTGAGAGGGATTTGAAAAGTTTCAATGGGAATGGGAAGAATTGGGACAAATTTGGAACATTTTTAAGGGACTTTGAAAAAATTTCAACTGGAATTTTAGCCATTTTTTGACGTGAAATTGTAAACATGTGGACATGGATTTTGAAAATTCTACAGAGAATTTTAAAAGCTTCAAGAGAATTTCAACCATTTGGAGAGGGATTTGAAAAGTTTCAATGGGAATGGGAAGAATTGGGACAAAAATTGGAAAATTTTTAAGGGACTTTGTAAAAATTTCCACTGGAATTTTAGCCATTTTTTGACGTGAAATTGTAAACATGTGGACATGGATTTTGAAAATTCTAGAGAGAATTTTAAAAGCTTCAAGAGAATTTCAACAATTTTGAGAGGGATTTGAAAAGTTTCAATGGGAATGGGAAGAATTGGGACAAAAATTGGAAAATTTTTAAGGGACTTTGAAAAAATTTCAACTGGAATTTTAGCCATTTTTTGACGTGAAATTGTAAACATGTGGACATGGATTTTGAAAATTCTAGAGAGAATTTTAAAAGCTTCAAGAGAATTTCAACAATTTTGAGAGGGATTTGAAAAGTTTCAATGGGAATGGGAAGAATTGGGACAAAAATTGGAAAATTTTTAAGGGACTTTGAAAAAATTTCAACTGGAATTTTAGCCATTTTTTGACGTGAAATTGTAAACATGTGGACATGGATTTTGAAAATTCTAGAGAGAATTTTAAAAGCTTCAAGAGAATTTCAACAATTTGGAGAGGGATTTGAAAAGTTTCAATGGGAATGGGAAGAATTGGGACAAAAATTGGAAAATTTTGAAGGGACTTTGAAAAAATTTCAACTGGAATTTTAGCCATTTTTTGACGTGAAATTGTAAACATGTGGACATGGATTTTGAAAATTCTAGAGAGAATTTTAAAAGCTTCAAGAGAATTTCAACAATTTTGAGAGGGATTTGAAAAGTTTCAATGGGAATGGGAAGAATTGGGACAAAAATTGGAAAATTTTTAAGGGACTTTGAAAAAATTTCAACTGGAATTTTAGCCATTTTTTTTCGTGAAATTGTAAACATGTGGACATGGATTTTGAAAATTCTAGAGAGAATTTTAAAAGCTTCAAGAGAATTTCAACCATTTTGAGAGGGATTTGAAAAGTTTCAATGGGAATGGGAAGAATTGGGACAAAAATTGGAAAATTTTTAAGGGACTTTGAAAAAATTTCAACTGGAATTTTAGCCATTTTTTGACGAGAAATTGTAAACATGTGGACATGGATTTTGAAAATTCTCGAGAGAATTTTAAAAGCTTCAAGAGAATTTCAACCATTTTGAGAGGGATTTGAAAAGTTTCAATGGGAATGGGAAGAATTGGGACAAAAATTGGAAAATTTTTAAGGGACTTTGAAAAAATTTCAACTGGAATTTTAGCCATTTTTTGACATGAAATTGTAAACATGTGGACATGGATTTTGAAAATTCTAGAGAGAATTTTAAAAGCTTCAAGAGAAATTCAACAATTTGGAGAGGGATTTGAAAAGTTTCAATGGGAATGGGAAGAATTGGGACAAAAATTGGAAAATTTTTAAGGGACTTTGAAAAAATTTCCACTGGAATTTTAGCCATTTTTTGACGTGAAATTGTAAACATGTGGACATGGATTTTGAAAATTCTAGAGAGAATTTTAAAAGCTTCAAGAGAATTTCAACAATTTTGAGAGGGATTTGAAAAGTTTCAATGGGAATGGGAAGAATTGGGACAAAAATTGGAAAATTTTTAAGGGACTTTGAAAAAATTTCAACTGGAATTTTAGCCATTTTTTGACGTGAAATTGTAAACATGTGGACATGGATTTTGAAAATTCTAGAGAGAATTTTAAAAGCTTCAAGAGAATTTCAACAATTTGGAGAGGGATTTGAAAAGTTTCAATGGGAATGGGAAGAATTGGGACAAAAATTGGAAAATTTTGAAGGGACTTTGAAAAAATTTCAACTGGAATTTTAGCCATTTTTTGACGTGAAATTGTAAACATGTGGACATGGATTTTGAAAATTCTAGAGAGAATTTTAAAAGCTTCAAGAGAATTTCAACAATTTTGAGAGGGATTTGAAAAGTTTCAATGGGAATGGGAAGAATTGGGACAAAAATTGGAAAATTTTTAAGGGACTTTGAAAAAATTTCAACTGGAATTTTAGCCATTTTTTTTCGTGAAATTGTAAACATGTGGACATGGATTTTGAAAATTCTAGAGAGAATTTTAAAAGCTTCAAGAGAATTTCAACCATTTTGAGAGGGATTTGAAAAGTTTCAATGGGAATGGGAAGAATTGGGACAAAAATTGGAAAATTTTTAAGGGACTTTGAAAAAATTTCAACTGGAATTTTAGCCATTTTTTGACGTGAAATTGTAAACATGTGGACATGGATTTTGAAAATTCTCGAGAGAATTTTAAAAGCTTCAAGAGAATTTCAACCATTTTGAGAGGGATTTGAAAAGTTTCAATGGGAATGGGAAGAATTGGGACAAAAATTGGAAAATTTTTAAGGGACTTTGAAAAAATTTCAACTGGAATTTTAGCCATTTTTTGACATGAAATTGTAAACATGTGGACATGGATTTTGAAAATTCTAGAGAGAATTTTAAAAGCTTCAAGAGAAATTCAACAATTTGGAGAGGGATTTGAAAAGTTTCAATGGGAATGGGAAGAATTGGGACAAAAATTGGAAAATTTTTAAGGGACTTTGAAAAAATTTCCACTGGAATTTTAGCCATTTTTTGACGTGAAATTGTAAACATGTGGACATGGATTTTGAAAATTCTAGAGAGAATTTTAAAAGCTTCAAGAGAATTTCAACCATTTTGAGAGGGATTTGAAAAGTTTCAATGGGAATGGGAAGAATTGGGACAAAAATTGGAAAATTTTTAAGGGACTTTGAAAAAATTTCAACTGGAATTTTAGCCATTTTTTGACGTGAAATTGTAAACATGTGGACATGGATTTTGAAAATTCTAGAGAGAATTTTAAAAGCTTCAAGAGAATTTCAACCATTTTGAGAGGGATTTGAAAAGTTTCAATGGGAATGGGAAGAATTGGGACAAAAATTGGAAAATTTTGAAGGGACTTTGAAAAAATTTCAACTGGAATTTTAGCCATTTTTTGACGTGAAATTGTAAACATGTGGACATGGATTTTGAAAATTCTAGAGAGAATTTTAAAAGCTTCAAGAGAATTTCAACAATTTTGAGAGGGATTTGAAAAGTTTCAATGGGAATGGGAAGAATTGGGACAAAAATTGGAAAATTTTTAAGGGACTTTGAAAAAATTTCAACTGGAATTTTAGCCATTTTTTTACGTGAAATTGTAAACATGTGGACATGGATTTTGAAAATTCTAGAGAGAATTTTAAAAGCTTCAAGAGAATTTCAACCATTTTGAGAGGGATTTGAAAAGTTTCAATGGGAATGGGAAGAATTGGGACAAAAATTGGAAAATTTTGAAGGGACTTTGAAAACATTTCATC
>NW_028115627.1:0-85639 GCF_964273445.1 Streptopelia decaocto | reverse complement strand
CACCATCCCCAATGTCCCCATCATCCCCAACGTCCCCACCATCCCCAATGTCCCCATCATCCCCAACGTCCCCATCATCCCCAATGTCCCCACCACCCCCATTGTCCCCTTTGTCCCCACCACCCCCAATGTCCCCACCATCCCCATGTCCCCAATGTCCCACCACCCCCAATGTCCCCACCACCCCCATTGTCCCCAATGTCCCCACCACCCCCACCACCCCCAATGTCCCCACCACCCCCAGTGTCCCCACCACCCCCACCACCCCCAATGTCCCCACCACCCCCCGTGTCCCCACCACCCCCACCACCCCCAATGTCCCCACCACCCCCAGTGTCCCCACCACCCCCATTGTCCCCAATATCCCACCACCCCCAATGTCCCCAGCACCCCCATTGTCCCCAATGTCCCACCACCCCCATCACCCCCATCATCCCCAATGTCCCCAGCACCCCCATTGTCCCCAATGTCCCCACCACCCCCAATGTCCCCACCACCCCCATTGTCCCCATCACCCCCAATGTTCCCACCACCCCCATTGTCCCCAATGTCCCACCACCCCCAATGTCCCCAGCACCCCCATTGTCCCCAATGTCCCACCACCCCCATTGTCCCCAATGTCCCACCACCCCCACCACCCCCAATGTCCCCAGCACCCCCATTGTCCCCAATGTCCCCACCACCCCCATTGTCCCCAATGTCCCACCACCCCCACCACCCCCAATGTCCCCAGCACCCCCATTGTCCCCAATGTCCCCACCACCCCCATTGTCCCCAATGTCCCACCACCCCCACCACCCCCAATGTCCCCAGCACCCCCATTGTCCCCAATGTCCCCACCACCCCCATTGTCCCCAATGTCCCACCACCCCCACCACCCCCAATGTCCCCAGCACCCCCATTGTCCCCAATGTCCCCACCACCCCCAACGTCCCCATCACCCCCAATGTCCCCATCATCCCCAATGTCCCACCACCCCCATTGTCCCCATCGTCCCCGTGTCCCCGTCGCCCCGCAGGGCACCAACATCGGGGCGGGCAAGGCCGTGGGCATCGTGGTGGCCACGGGCGTGAACACGGAGATCGGGAAGATCCGGGACGAGATGGCGGCCACGGAGCAGGACAAGACGCCGCTGCAGCAGAAGCTGGACGAGTTCGGCGAGCAGCTCTCCAAGGTCATCTCGCTCATCTGCGTGGCCGTCTGGCTCATCAACATCGGCCACTTCAACGACCCCGTGCACGGCGGCTCCTGGATCCGCGGCGCCATCTACTACTTCAAGATCGCCGTGGCGCTGGCCGTGGCCGCCATCCCCGAAGGTGGGCGACGGCCATATGGGGGTGGCTATGGGGTCATAGTGACCTTGTGGTGGTGTCTATGGGGTCGTAACGTCCTTATAGTGGCACCTATTGCGGCTTCATGGGCTTCTGGTGGCACCTACTGGGGCTTCATGGGCTTCTGGTGGCTCCTATTGGGGCTTCATGGGCTTCTGGTGGCTCCTACTGGGGCTTCATGGGCTTCTGGTGGCACCTATTGGGTGATCAATGTCCTTATAATGGTAGCTATGGGGTCACAATGTTCTCCTGGTGGCACCTATTGGGGCTTTATTGGCTTCTGGTGGCTCCTATTGGGGCTTCATGGGCTTGTGGTGGCACCTATAGGGTCACAATGTTCTCCTGGTGGCTCCTATTGGGGCTTCATGGGCTTCTGGTGGCTCCTATTGGGGCTTCATGGGCTTCTGGTGGCTCCTACTGGGGCTTCATGGGCTTCTGGTGGCTCCTATTGGGTCACCAGTGTCCTTATAGTGGTACATGGCGCTGGCCGTGGCCGCCATCCCCGAAGGTGGGCGACGGCCATATGGGGGTGGCTATGGGGTCATAGTGACCTTGTGGTGGTGTCTATGGGGTCATAACGTCCTTATAGTGGCACCTATAGGGTCACAATGTTCTCCTGGTGGCACCTATAGGGTCACAATGTTCTCCTGGTGGCACCTCTTGGGGCTTCATGAGCTTCTGGTGGCTCCTGTTGGGTCATCATGGGCTTCTGGTGGCACCTGTGGGGTCATCAGTGTCCTGGGGTCCTCCCCATAGCTCTGGTGGCCTCATGGTTGCCCCATTGGCCTCCCCATTGAACTGGTGGCCTCATGGTTGCCCCATTGAACTGGTGGCCTCTCCATTGAATTGGTCTCCTTGCCATTGCACTGGTGGCCACGCCATTGGACTGGTGGCCACCCCATTGGACTGGTGACCTCCCCACTGATCTGGTGGCCACCCCACTGGACTGGTGACCACCCCATTGCACTGGTGGCCTCCCCATTGAACTGGTGGCCACCCCATTGGACTGCTGGCCACGCCATTGGACTGGTGACCTCCCCATTGGACTGGTGACCACCCCATTGGACTGGTGACCACCCCATAGCTCTGTTGACCTCCCCATTGGACTGGTGACCACGCCATTGGACTGGTGGCCACGCCATTGGACTGGTGGCCTCCCCATAGCTCTGTTGACCTCATGGTTGCCCCATTGCCCTGCTGTCCTCCCCATTGGTCTGGTGGCCACGCTGTTGGACTGGTGACCACCCCATTGGACTGGTGACCACCCCATTGCACTGGTGACCTCCCCATTGGACTGGTGGCCACCCCATTGGTCTGTTGACCTCCCCATTGGACTGGTGACCACCCCATTGCCCTGGTGGCCACCCCATTGGACTGGTGGCCTCCTCATAGCTCTGTTGACCACCCCATTGCACTGGTGGCCACCCCATTGGACTAGTGGCCACCCCATTGCACTGGTGGCCACCCCATTGGACTAGTGGCCACCCCATTGCACCGGTGGCCCCGGCGCTGACGCCCCGTTGCCGCAGGGCTGCCGGCGGTGATCACCACGTGCCTGGCGCTGGGCACGCGGCGCATGGCCAAGAAGAACGCCATCGTGCGCAGCCTCCCGTCCGTGGAGACGCTGGGCTGCACCTCCGTCATCTGCTCCGACAAGACCGGCACGCTCACCACCAACCAGATGTCCGTCTGCAAGGTGCGCGGGGCGTTGGGTGGCCCTGGGTGGCTTTGGGTGGCATTGGGTGGATCCAAGTGGTCTTGGTGGTCTTGGGTGGCTTTGGGTGGCTTTGGTGGCATTGGGTGGTTTTGGGTGGCTTTGGGTGGTCTTGGGTGGCATTGGGTGGCCCTGGGTGGCCCTGGGTGGCTTTGGTGGCATCAGGTGGTCTCGGATGGTCTTGGGTGGCTTTGGGTGGCATTGGGTGGTCTTGGGTGGCTTTGGGTGGCTTTGGTGGCATTGGGTGGCATTGGGTGGCTTTGGTGGCATTGGGTGGACTTGGGTGGCTTTGGTGGCATCGGGTGGACTTGGGTGGCATTGGGTGGCATTGGGTGGTCTTGGGTGGCTTTGAGTGGCTTTGGTGGCATCGGGTGGTCTTGGGTGGCTTTGGGTGGCTTTGGTGGCATTGGGTGGTCTTGGTTGATCTTGGGTGGCATTGGGTGGTCTTGGGTGGCCTTGGGTGGTCTTGGGTGGCTTTGGGTGGCATTGGGTGGCTTTGGTGGCCTTGGGTGGTCTTGGGTGGTCTTCATTGGCTTTGGGTGGCCCTGAGTGGTCTTGGTTGGTCTTGGTTGACCTTGGGTGCCATTGGGTGGCATTCAGTGGCCTTGGTTGGTCTTGGTTGACCTTGGGTGGTCTTCGTTGACCTTGGGTGGCCCTGGGTGGCATTGGGTGGTCTTGGTGGCATTGGGTGCTCTTGGGTGGCATTGGGTGGCATTGAGTGGCATTGGGTGCTCTTGGGTGGCCTTGGTGGCATTGGGTGGTCTTGGATGGTCTTGGTTGATCTTAGTTGATCTTGGGTGGCCTTGGTTGATCTTGGGCGCTCTTGGGTGGCCTTGGTTGGCCTTGGTTGATCTTGGGTGGCCTTGGTTGGTCTTGGGTGGTCTTGGTTGATCTTCGGTGGCCTTGGTTGGTCTTGGTTGATCTTGGGTGGTCTTGGGTGTCCTTGGTGGCATTGGTTGGTCTTGGGTGGCCTTGGTTGGTCTTGGTTGGTCTTGGGTGGCCTTGGTTGGTCTTGGGTGGCCTTGGTTGGTCTTGGGTGGCCTTGGTTGGTCTTGGTTGGTCTTGGGTGGCCTTGGTTGGTCTTGGGTGGCCTTGGTTGGTCTTGGTTGGTCTTGGGTGGCCTTGGTTGGTCTTGGGTGGCCTTGGTTGGTCTTGGTTGGTCTTGAGTGGCCTTGGTTGGTCTTGGGTGGTCTTGAGTGGCCTTGGGTGGCCTTGGTTGGTCTTGGTTGATCTTGATTGGTCTTGGTTGATCTTGGGTGGTCTTGGTTGATCTTGGTTGATCTTGGGTGTCCTTGGTGGCCGTGGGTGATCTTGGGTGGCCCTGGTTGACCCTGGGTGGCCTTGGTTGACCTTGGGTGGCTTTGGATGGCCCTGAGTGGCCTTGGGTCACCTTGGGTGACCTTCTCCTGTCCCCAAGCCCCCCCGCTGTCCCCTCGGGGTCCCGGTGTCCCCAGAGCCCCCTGACGTCCCCGTGTCCCCAGATGTTCATCGTGGACAAGGTGGAAGGCGACGTCTGCGCCCTCAACGAGTTCTCCATCACCGGCTCCACCTACGCGCCCGAGGGCGACGTGTGAGTGGCACCGGGGGACACGGGGACATCGGGGTGACAAGGGGGCGTTGGGGGTCTTGGGGACATCGGGTGACAAGGGGACATTGGAGGGTCTTGAGCACATTTGGGGTCTTGGGGATGTTGAGAGTCTTGGGGACATTGGGGTGACAAGGGGACATCGGGGGTCTTGGGGACATCAGGGTGACACTGGGGACACCATGGGGACATCGGGGGGTCTTGGGGACATCGGGGTGACAAGGGGACATCGGGGGTCTTGGGGACATCAGGATGACACTGGGGACACCATGGGGACATCGGGGGGACACGAGGACACTGTCCCCATTGCCTCCAATGTCCCCAATGCCCCCAATGTCCCCTTGTCACCCCAATGTCCCCATTGTCCCCGTTGCCCCCATTGTCCCCATTGTCCCCATTGTCCCCAATGTCCCCATTGTCCCCATTGCCCCCATTGTCCCCAATGTCCCCAATGTCCCCATCACCCTGAATGCCCCCATTGCCCCCAATGCCTGCAATGTCCCCATTGCCCCTGATGTCCCCATTGTCCCCGATGCCCCCAATGTCCCAAATGCCCCCAACACCCCCATTGCCCCCAATGTCCCCATTGCCCCCACTGTCCCCATTGCCCCCAATGTCCCCATCGCCCCCATTGCCCCCAACATCCCCAACGCCCCCAATGTCCCCAATGGTCCCAACACCCCCATTGTCCCCATTGGCCGCATCATCCCAACGTCCCCAATGTCCCCATTGCCCCCAATGTCCCCATTGCCCCCAACGTCCCCAATGTCCCCATTGCCCCCAATGTTCCCATCGCCCCCATTGTCCCCATTGCTCCCATCGCCCCCAACGTCCCCATTGCCCCCATCGCCCCCAATGTCCCCATTGCCCCCAATGTCCCCAATGTCCCCATTGACCCCAACGCCCCCAATGTCCCCAATGGCCCCAACACCCCTGATGTCCCCATTGCCCCCAACGCCCCCATTGACCCCAATGTCCCCATCGCCCCCATCACCCCCATTGTCCTCATTGCCCCCAATGTCCCCATCGCCCCCATCGCCCCCACTGTCCCCAACGTCCCCGTGTCCCCGTGTCCCAGGCTGAAGCAGGAGAAGCCGGTGAAGGCCGGCCAGTTCGACGGGCTGGTGGAACTGGCCACCATCTGCGCCCTCTGCAACGACTCGTCCCTCGACTACAACGAGGTGACCCCGCGTCCCCCCCCATGTCCCCAACCCCCCCCCGGGGTGTCCCCACCCCCCCCGGGTGTCCCCGCCCCCCCCGGTGACACCGCCCGTGTCCCCAAGGCCAAGGGCGTCTACGAGAAGGTGGGGGAGGCGACGGAGACGGCGCTGACGTGTCTGGTGGAGAAGATGAACGTGTTCAACACGGACGTGCGCGGGCTCTCCAAGGTGGAGCGCGCCAACGCCTGCAACTCCGTGAGTGGCCACGAGGGTCCCCAAGGGTCCCCAAGGGTCCCCAAGGGTCCCCAGGGGTCCCCACTGCACCCCGTGGCTCCCAGGGCCTGGTGGCCCCAAGTATCTCCAAGTATGTCCAAGTGTCTCCAAGTGGCCCCAGGTGGCCCCAAGTATCTCCAGGTGTTTCCAAGTGGCCCCAGGTGTTCCCAAGGGTCACCAGGTGTCCCCAAGGGTCCCCAGGGGTCCCCACTGCACCCCATGGCTCCCAGGCCCTGGTGGCCCCAGGTGTCTCCAAGTATCTCCAAGTGTCTCCAGGTGGCCCCAGGTGGCCCCAAGTGGCCCCAGGTGTTCCCAAGGGTCACCAGGTGTCCCCAAGGGTCACCAAGGGTCACCAGGGGTCACCAGGTGTCCCCAGGGCTTCATGGGTGTCCCCACTGCACCCCGTGGCTCCCAGGGCCTGGTGGCCCCAAGTGTCTCCAAGTATCTCCAAGTGTCTCCAGGTGGCCCCAGGTGGCCCCAAGTGTCCCCAAGGGTTCACAGGTGTCCCCAAGGGTCACCAAGGGTCACCAGGTGTCCCCACTGCACCCCGTGGCTCCCAGGCCCTGGTGGCCCCAAGTGTCTCCAGGTATCTCCAAGTATGTCCAAGTGTCTCCAGGTGGCCCCAAGTGTCCCCAAGGGTTCACAGGTGTCCCCAAGGGTCACCAAGGGTCCCCAGGTGTCCCCACTGCACCCCGTGGCTCCCAGGCCCTGGTGGCCCCAGGTGTCTCCAGGTGGCCCCAGGTGGCCCCAAGTGGCCCCACGTGTTCCCAAGGGTTCACAGGTGTCCCCAAGGGTCCCCAAGTGTCCCCATCGTCCCCATTGTCCCCATTGTCCCCATTGACCCCATTGACCCCATTGTCCCCATTGACCCCATTGTCCCCATCGCCCCCATCGTCCCCATCGCCCCCAATGTCCCCATTGCCCCCAATGTCCCCATTGCCCCCAATGTCCCCATGGCCCCCACTGTCCCCATGTCCCCAGGTGATCAAGCAGCTGATGAAGAAGGAGTTCACGCTGGAGTTCTCCCGTGACCGCAAATCCATGTCTGTGTTCTGCTCCCCGGCCAAGGCCTCGCGCGCCGCCGTGGGCAACAAGATGTTCGTCAAGGTGGGGCCGGCACCGTGTCCCCACGTCCCCATGTCACCACGTCACTGTGTCCCACCACCGTGTCCCCATGTCCCATTGCCATGTCCCCGTGTCCAACCACCACATCCCTGTGTCCCATCACATCATCCCCGTGTCCCATCATGTCCCCACGTCCCACCATGTCCGACCAAGTGCCATCATGTCCCCATGTCCCACCATGTTCCCACATCCCACCACATCCCCATGTCCCACCACGTCCCCATGTCCCACCGTGTCCCCATGTCCCACCACGTCCCCATTTCCCATTGTGTCCCACCATGTCCCCACATCTCCCCACATCCCACCACATCCCCATGTCCCATCACATCCCCATGTCCCCATGTCCCACCACGTCCCCATGTCCCACCACGTCCCCATGTCCCACCACGTCCCCACGTCCCCATGTCTCCCTATGTCCCCCCACGTCCCCATGTCCCACCACGTCCCCACGTCCCCTCTACGTCCCCATGTCCCATTGTGTCCCACCACGTCCCCATGTCCCCATGTCCCACCACATCCCCATGTCCCACCACATCCCCATGTCCCCACACATCCCCATGTCCCCCCATGTCCCCACGTCCCACCACGTTCCCATTTCCCATTGTGTCCCACCACGTCCCCATGTCCCACCACGTCCCCATGTCCCACCATGTCCCACCACGTCCCCACATCTCCCCATGTCCCACCATGCCCCCATATCCCACCATGTCCCACCATGTCCCCCCGTCCCCATGTCTCCCCCCACATCCCCATGTCCCCCCACGTCCCACCATGTCCCACCACATCCCCACATCCCACCATGTCCCCATGTCCCCCCACGTCCCCATGTCCCACCACATCCCCATGTCCCACCACGTCCCACCACGTCCCCATGTCCCACCACGTCCCCATGTCCCACCATGTCCCCACGTCCCACCACGTCCCCACGTCCCACCATGTCCCCATGTCCCACCACATCCCCACGTCCCCATGTCCCCCCACATCCCACCACGTCCCCATGTCCCATTGTGTCCCACCACATCCCCACGTCCCACCACATCCCCATGTCCCACCACATCCCCACGTCCCACCATGTCCCCACGTCCCACCACGTCCCACCACGTCCCACCACGTCCCCCCATCCCCATGTCTCCCCATGTTCCCCCACGTCCCCATGTCCCACCACGTCCCCATGTCCCATTGTGTCCCACCATGTCCCCACGTCCCCATGTCCCACCATGTCCCCATGTCCCACCGCGTCCCCACGTCCCCATGTCTCCCCATATCTCCCCCCACATCCCCATGTCCCCCCACGTCCCACCATGTCCCACCACATCCCCACATCCCACCACGTCCCCATGTCCCACCACGTCCCCACGTCCCACCACGTCCCATCAGGTCCCACCACGTCCCCATGTCGCACCACGTCCCCATGTCCCACCACGTCCCCATGTCCCACCATGTCCCACCACGTCCCCCCGTCCCCATGTCTCCCCCCACATCCCCATGTCCCCCCACGTCCCCATGTCCCACCATGTCCCACCACGTCCCCCCATCCCCATGTCTCCCCCCACATCCCCATGTCCCCCCACGTCCCACCATGTCCCACCACATCCCCACATCCCACCACATCCCCATGTCCCCCCACATCCCCATGTCCCCCCACATCCCCATGTCCCACCATGTCCCACCACGTCCCCCCGTCCCCATGTCTTCCCCCACATCCCCATGTCCCACCACGTCCCCATGTCCCACCATGTCCCACCACGTCCCCCCGTCCCCATGTCTCCCCCCACATCCCCATGTCCCCCCACGTCCCCATGTCCCACCATGTCCCACCACGTCCCCCCGTCCCCATGTCTCCCCCCACATCCCCATGTCCCCCCACGTCCCACCATGTCCCACCACGTCCCCATGTCCCCCCACGTCCCCATGTCCCCCCACATCCCCATGTCCCACCACATCCCCATGTCCCACCATGTCCCACCATGTCCCCCCGTCCCCATGTCTCCCCCCACATCCCCATGTCCCCCCACATCCCCATGTCCCACCACATCCCCATGTCCCACCATGTCCCCATGTCCCACCACATCCCCATGTCCCACCACATCCCCACATCCCACCATGTCCCCATGTCCCCCCACGTCCCCATGTCCCACCATGTCCCACCACGTCCCCCCGTCCCCATGTCCCCCCACATCCCCATGTCCCGCCACGTCCCACCATGTCCCACCACATCCCCACATCCCACCATGTCCCCATGTCCCCCCACGTCCCCACGTCCCACCATGTCCCACCACGTCCCCCCGTCCCCATGTCCCACCACATCCCCATGTCCCCCCACGTCCCCCCGTCCCACCGTGTCCCACCACGTCCCCCCGTGTCCCGTCCCCAGGGAGCCCCCGAGGGCGTCATCGACCGCTGCAACTTCGTGCGCGTGGGGACGGCGCGGGTGGCGCTGACGCCGGCGGCCAAGGAGAAGATCCTGGGCGTGATCAAGGAGTGGGGCACGGGCCGCGACACCCTGCGCTGCCTGGCGCTGGCCACGCGCGACTCGCCGCCGCGGCGCGAGGACATGCTGCTCGAGGACTCCGCGCGCTTCGCCGAGTACGAGGTGCGCGACGGCCCCAAATGAGCGCCTAGAACCTTCTCAGGGGGGTCTGGGGCCTACAAGACCATCTAGAACCTCCTTGGGGGGTTCTGAGTCCTACATGACTGTCTAGAACATACTCAGGGGGGTCTGGGTCCTACCTGACTGTCTAGAACCTCTTCGGGGGTTCTTGGTCCTACAAGACCTATGACTGTCTAGAACCTCCTTGGGGGCATCTAGAACTTCCTCGGGGGTTCTTGGTCCTACATGACTGTCTAGAACCTCTTCGGGTGTTCTGAGTCCTACAAGACCATCTAGAACCTTCTCGGGGGGTCTGGGGCCTACAAGACCATCTAGAGCCTCCTTGGGGGTTTCTGAGTCCTACATGACTGTCTAGAACCTCCTCGGGGGTTCTTGGTCCTACAAGACCATCTAGGACCTCTTCGGGGGTTCTGGGGCCTACATAGTCACCTAGAACCTTCTCGGGGGTTCTTGGTCCTACATGACTGTCTAGAACCTTCTCGGGGGGTCCACATGGACCACCTAGAACCTCTTCTGCTTGGTTCCTGGCCCTACAAAGACCCCATTATTATGGTTCTTGGTCCACATGGAGCACCTAGAACCTTCTCTGGTTGGTTCCTGCTCCTACAAGTGTCCATAACATCCCATTTTCTTGAGTTCCTGGCCCCACATGGACCACCTAGAACCTCTTCTGGTTGGTTCCTGGTCCTACAAGTGTCCATAACATCCCATTCTCTTGAGTTCTTGCTCCCACATGGACCACCTAGAACCTTCTCAGGTTGGTTCCTGGCCCTACAAAGACCCCATTTTTGAGCTTCTTGGTCTACATGGACCACCTAGAACCTTCTCTGGTTGGTTCCTGCTCCTACAAGTGTCCATAACATCCCATTTTCTTGAGTTCCTGGCCCCACATGGACCACCTAGAACCTCTTCTGGTTGGTTCCTGGTCCTACAAGTGTCCATAACATCCCATTCTCTTGAGTTCTTGCTCCCACATGGACCACTAGAACCTTCTCGGATTGGTTCCTGGTCCTACAAAGACCCCATTTTTGAGCTTCTTGGTCTACATGGACCACCTAGAACCTTCTTGTGTTAGGTCCTGATCCTACAAGGATCCATAACATCCCATTTTCTTGAGTTCTTGCTCCCACATGGACCACTAGAACCTTCTCGGATTGGTTCCTGGTCCTACAAAGACCCCATTTTTGAGCTTCTTGGTCTACATGGACCACCGAGAACCTTCTTGTGTTAGGTCCTGATCCTACAAGGATCCATAACATCCCATTTTCTTGAGTTCTTGCTCCCACATGGACCACTAGAACCTTCTCGGATTGGTTCCTGGTCCTACAAAGACCCCATTTTTGAGCTTCTTGGTCTACATGGACCACCGAGAACCTTCTTGTGTTAGGTCCTGATCCTACAAGGATCCATAACATCCCATTTTCTTGAGTTCTTGGTCCTACTTGACCATTTAGAACCTTTCCCGGTGGGTTCTTGGTCCACATGGACCACCTAGAACCTTCTCGGGTTGTTTCCTGGCCCTACAAAGACCCCATTATTATGGTTCTTGGTCCCATAAGGACCACCTAGAACCTTCTCCACCCCCCCGCAGACCGACCTGACGTTCGTGGGCTGCGTGGGGATGCTGGACCCGCCCCGCAAGGAGGTGATGGGCTCCATCCGGCTGTGCCGCGACGCCGGCATCCGCGTCATCATGATCACGGGCGACAACAAGGGCACGGCCATCGCCATCTGCCGCCGCATCGGCATCTTCGGCGAGGACGAGGACGTGGCCGGGAAGGCGTACACGGGCCGCGAGTTCGACGACCTCCCGCCGGCCGAGCAGCGCGAGGCGTGCCGCCGCGCCTGCTGCTTCGCGCGCGTCGAGCCCACCCACAAGTCCAAGATCGTCGAGTTCCTGCAGTCCTTCGACGAGATCACCGCCATGGTGAGACCTAATGTGGGGTTTGGGGTCCACCATGGGTCTATGGTGGGATTTGGGGTCTATCATGGGTCTATGGTACGGTTTGGGGTCTACAATAGATCTGAGATGGGGTTTGGGGTCTACCATGGGTCTATGGTGGGGTTTGGGGTCCACCATGGGTCTATGGTGGGGTTTGGGGTCTACAATAGATCTGAGATGGGGTTTGGGATCTACAATAGATCTAAGATGGGTTTGGGGTCTACAATAGATCTGAGGTGGGTTTGGGGTCTACCATGGGTCTATGGTGGGGTTTGGGGTCCACCATGGGTCTATGGTGGGATTTGGGGTCTACCATGGGTCTATGGTGGGGTTGGGGTCCTGCAGTCCTTCGACGAGATCACCGCCATGGTGAGGGGTTGGGGGTCTACAATAGATCTGAGATGGGTTTGGGGTCTACCATGGGTCTATGGTGGGGTTTGGGGTCTACAATAGATCTGAGATGGGGTTTGGGGTCCACCATGGGTCTATGGTGGGGTTGGGGTCCTGCAGTCCTTCGACGAGATCACCGCCATGGTGAGGGGTTGGGGGTCTACAATAGATCTGAGATGGGTTTGGGGTCCACCATGGGTCTATGGTGGGGTTTGGGGTCTACAATAGATCTGAGATGGGTTTGGGGTCTACCATGGGTCTATGGTGGGGTTTGGGGTCTACAATAGATCTGAGATGGGTTTGGGGTCCACCATGGGTCTATGGTGGGGTTTGGGGTCTACAATAGATCTGAGATGGGGTTTGGGATCTACAATAGATCTAAGATGGGTTTGGGGTCTACAATAGATCTGAGGTGGGTTTGGGGTCTACCATGGGTCTATGGTGGGGTTGGGGTCCTGCAGTCCTTCGACGAGATCACCGCCATGGTGAGGGGTTGGGGGTCTACAATAGATCTGAGATGGGTTTGGGGTCCACCATGGGTCTATGGTGGGGTTTGGGGTCTACAATAGATCTGAGATGGGTTTGGGGTCTACCATGGGTCTATGGTGGGGTTTGGGGTCTACAATAGATCTGAGATGGGTTTGGGGTCCACCATGGGTCTATGGTGGGGTTTGGGGTCTACAATAGATCTGAGATGGGGTTTGGGATCTACAATAGATCTAAGATGGGTTTGGGGTCTACAATAGATCTGAGGTGGGTTTGGGGTCTACCATGGGTCTATGGTGGGGTTGGGGTCCTGCAGTCCTTCGACGAGATCACCGCCATGGTGAGGGGTTGGGGGTCTACAATAGATCTGAGGTGGGTTTGGGGTCTACCATGGGTCTATGGTGGGGTTTGGGGTCTACAATAGATCTGAGATGGGTTTGGGGTCTATCATGGAGCTGAGATCATGTTGGGGTCTACCATGGGTCTATGGTGGGGTTTGGGGTCTACCATGGGTCTATGGTGGGTTTTGAGGTCTATCATGGAGCTGAGGTCATGTTGGGGGTCTACCATAGATCTAAGATGGGTTTGGGGTCTACCACGGGTCTGAGGTGGGTTTTGGGGTTCATGATGGATCTCACGTGGGTTTGGTGTCCACCACGGGTCTAATGTGGGTTTTGGGGACCACGATGGATCTCATATGGGCTTGGTGTCTACCACGGGTCTCCCGTGGGTTTTGGGGTCCATGATGGATCTAACGTGGGTTTTGGGGTCCACCGTGGGTCTAACATGGGTTTGGGGTCCATGATGGATCTCACGTGGGTTTTGGGGTCCACCGTGGGTCTAACATGGGTTTGGGGTCCATGATGGATCTCACGTGGGTTTTGGGGTCTATCACAGATCTCACGGGGGTTTGGGGTCCATGGTGGATCTCACGTGGGTTTGGTGTCCCCCATGGATCTCACATGGGTTTTGGGGTCTATCACAGATCTGAGGTGGGTTTGGGGTCTATCACGGGTCTGATGTGGGTTTGGGGTCCCCCGTGGATCTCCCGTGGGTTTTGGGGTCCATGATGGATCTCACCACGGGTCTGAGGTGGGTTTTGGGGTCCATGATGGATCTCACGTGGGTTTCGGTGTCCACCATGCATCTCACATGGGTTTTGGGGTCCATGATGGATCTAACATGGGTTTTGGGGTCCATCACGGGTCTAATGTGGGTTTTGGGGTCCATGATGGATCTCCTGCGGGTCTGGGGTCCACGATGGATCCCACCACGGGTCTGATGTGGGTTTTGGGGTCCATGGTGGATCTCACATGGGTTTTGGGGTCTATCACAGATCTGAGGTGGGTTTGGGGTCTATCACGGGTCTGAGGTGGGTTTGGGGTCCCCCGTGGATCTCCCGTGGGTTTTGGGGCCCATGGTGGATCTGACGAGGGTTTTGGTGTCCACCATGGGTCTAACATGGGTTTTTGGGGTCTATCACAGATCTGATGTGGGTTTTGGGGTCCATGATGGATCTCACGTGGGTTTTGGGGTCTATCACGGGTCTGATGTGGGTTTGGGGTCCCCCATGGATCTCCCGTGGGTTTTGGGGTCCATGATGGATCTCACCACGGGTCTGATCTGCGTTTTGGGGTCCATGGTGGATCTCCCATGGGTTTGGGGTCCATGTTGGATCTCACATGGGTTGGGGTCCATGGTGGATCTCACGTGGGTTTGGTGTCCCCCATGGATCTCACATGGGTTTTGGGGTCTATCACAGATCTGAGGTGGGTTTGGGGTCTATCATGGGTCTGAGGTGGGTTTTGGGGTCCACGGTGGATCTCCCATGGGTTTTGGGGTCCATGATGGATCTCACCACGGGTCTGAGGTGGGTTTTGGGGTCCATGATGGATCTCACGTGGGTTTCGGTGTCCACCATGCATCTCACATGGGTTTTGGGGTCCATGATGGATCTAACATGGGTTTTGGGGTCCATCACGGGTCTAATGTGGGTTTTGGGGTCCATGATGGATCTCCTGCGGGTCTGGGGTCCACGATGGATCCCACCACGGGTCTGATGTGGGTTTTGGGGTCCATGGTGGATCTCACATGGGTTTTGGGGTCTATCACAGATCTGAGGTGGGTTTGGGGTCTATCACGGGTCTGAGGTGGGTTTTGGGGTCCACGGTGGATCTCCCATGGGTTTTGGGGTCCATGATGGATCTCACCACGGGTCTGAGGTGGGTTTTGGGGTCCATGGTGGATCTCCCATGGGTTTGGGGTCCATGGTGGATCTCACATGGGTTGGGGTCCATGGTGGATCTGATGTGGGTTTGGGGTCCCCCGTGGATCTCCCGTGGGTTTTGGGGTCCATGATGGATCTCACCACGGGTCTGAGGTGGGTTTTGGGGTCCATGATGGATCCCACCACGGGTCTGATGTGGGTTTTGGGGTCCATGGTGGATCTCACATGGGTTTTGGGGTCTATCACAGATCTGAGGTGGGTTTGGGGTCTATCATGGGTCTGAGGTGGGTTTTGGGGTCCACAGTGGATCTCCCATGGGTTTTGGGGTCCATGATGGATCTCACCACGGGTCTGAGGTGGGTTTTGGGGCCCATGGTGGATCTGACGAGGGTTTTGGGCCCCAGACGGGCGACGGCGTGAACGACGCGCCGGCGCTGAAGAAGGCGGAGATCGGCATCGCCATGGGCTCCGGCACCGCCGTGGCCAAGACGGCGTCCGAGATGGTGCTGGCGGACGACAACTTCTCCACCATCGTGGCGGCCGTGGAGGAGGGGCGCGCCATCTACAACAACATGAAGCAGTTCATCCGCTACCTCATCTCCTCCAACGTGGGAGAGGTGGTCTGGTGAGATCCCAGTTCACTCCAGTCCATCCCAGTCCATCCCAGTCCATCCCAGTCCATCCCAGTCCATCCCAGTCCATCCCAGTCCATCCCAGTCCATCCCAGTCCATCCCAGTTCACCCCAGTTCACCCCAGTGAACTCCCAGTTCAGTCCATCCCAGTCCACCCCAGTTCACCCCAGTTCACCCCAGTTCATCCCAGTGACCTCCCAGTCCACCCCAGTCCATCCCAGTCCATCCCAGTCCATCCCAGTCCCCCCCATTCCCCACCCCTCCCAGTTCCTCCCTCCCCTCCCCTACCCCCTCCCCATCCCCATCCCCCACCCCCCATCCCCCTCCCCACCCCCACCCCTCCCCCATCCCCCACCCCCCCCCGTGACCTCTGATCCCCCACCGTGACCCCTCCCCCCCCCCCAGCATCTTCCTGATGGCGGCGCTGGGGCTGCCCGAGGCCTGATCCCCATCCCCCACCCCATCCCCCACCCCATCCCCCACCCCCATCCCCCACCCCTCCCCCATCCCCCACCATGACTCACACAGACCCATAGGGACCCGTGGGGACCATAGAGACGCATAGGGAGTATAGAGACCCATAGAGACACTCTCACAGCCATAGGGGCCCATAGAGACTCATAGAGACCCATAGGGACCCATAGAGACCATAGGGACCCATAGAGACCATAGAGACCCATAGAGACCCATAGAGACCCATAGGGACCCATAGGGACCCATAGGGACCATAGGGACCCATAGAGACCATTGAGACCCATAGGGACCCATAGAGACCCATAGGGACCCATAAAGACCATAGAGACCATAGAGACCATAGAGACCATAGGGACCTATAGATACCATAGAGACCATAGACACCATAGAGACCCATAGAGACCCCCAGCCCCATAGCACCCCCCCCACACTCCCCAGCCCCCCTCCACCCCCCACCCCCCACCCCTCCCCCATCCCCCACCCCCCACCATGACCTGTGACCCCCCATGACCCCTGACCCCCCGTGACCTCTGACCCCCCCGTGACCTCAGCATCTTCCTGACGGCGGCGCTGGGGCTGCCCGAGGCCTGATCCCCATCCCCCACCCCTCCCATCCCCCACCATGACCTGATCCCCATCCCCCACCCCTCCCATCCCCCACCATGACCTGACCCCCATCCCCCACCCCTCCCATCCCCCACCATGACCTGACCCCCATCCCCCACCCCTCCCATCCCCCACCATGACCTGATCCCCATCCCCCCCCATCCCATCCCCCACCATGACCTGATCCCCATCCCCCACCCCTCCCATCCCCCACCATGACCTGTGATCCCCATCCCCCCCCATCCCGCAGCATCTTCCTGACGGCGGCGCTGGGGCTGCCCGAGGCGCTGATCCCCATCCCCCACCCCTCCCATCCCCCACCATGACCTGATCCCCATCCCCCACCCCTCCCATCCCCCACCCCCACCCCTCCCCTCCCCCATCATTGACCCATCCCCCATCCCGCAGCATCTTCCTGACGGCGGCGCTGGGGCTGCCCGAGGCGCTGATCCCCATCCCCCACCCCTCCCATCCCCCACCATGACCTGATCCCCATCCCCCACCCCTCCCATCCCCCACCATGACCTGATCCCCATCCCCCACCCCTCCCATCCCCCATCCCATCCCCCACCATGACCGATCCCCTCCCCCACTGCAGCATCTTCCTGACGGCGGCGCTGGGGCTGCCCGAGGCGCTGATCCCGGTGCAGCTGCTCTGGGTGAACCTGGTGACCGACGGGCTCCCGGCCACCGCGCTGGGGTTCAACCCCCCGGACCTGGACATCATGGACAAGCCCCCGCGCAGCCCCAAGGAGCCGCTCATCAGCGGGTGGCTCTTCTTCCGCTACCTCGCCATCGGCGGTGAGCGGGGGGGAGGCCTAAGTTAGGCCCAAAGTAGGCCTGAAGTAGGCCTGGGGGTGGGCCCAAGGTAGGCCTGAGGTAGGCCTGTAGTTAGGCCCAAAGCGGGCCTGGGGGTGGGCCTGGGTTAGGCCTAAGGTAGGCCTGAGGGAGGGCCTGGGGGTAGGCCCAAGGTAGGCCCAAGGTGGGCCCAAAGTAGGCCCAAAGTGGGGCGGGGGTAGGCCTAAGGTAGGCCCGAGGTAGGCCTGAAGTAGGCCCGAAGTAGGCCTGAGGGTGGGCCTGAGGTAGGCCTGGGGTAGGCCTGAGGGTGGGCCTGGGGTAGGCCTAAAGTAGACCCAAAGTAGGCCTGGAGTAGACCTAAGGTGGGCCTGCAGTAGGCCTAAGGTAGGTCTAGGGGTAGGCCTGGGGTAGGCCCAAAGTGGGGTGGGGGGTAGGCCCAAGGTAGGCCCGAGGTAGGCCTGAAGTAGGCCTGAGGGTGGGCCTGGGGTAGGCCTGGGGTAGGCCCAAAGTAGGCCTGGGGGTGGGCCTGGAGTTAGGCCCAAGTTAGGCCCAAATTAGGCCTGGGGTAGGCCCAAAGTAGACCCAAAGTAGGCCTGGAGTAGACCTAAGGTGGGCCTGGGGTAGGCCTGAGGGTGGGCCCAAAGTAGGCCCAAAAAGTAGGCCTGGAGTAGGCCCAAGGTAGGCCTGAAGTAGGCCCGAAGTAGGCCTGAGGGTGGATCTGGTGGTAGGCCTGGGGTAGGCCCAAAGTAGGCCTGGGGGTGGGCCTGGAGTTAGGCCCAAGTTAGGCCCAAATTAGGCCTGGGGGGTAGGCCTAAAGTAGACCCAAAGTAGGCCTGGAGTAGACCTAAGGTGGGCCTGAGGTAGGCTGGGGGGTAGGCCTGGGGGTAGGCCTGAGGGTGGCCCTGGAGTTAGGCCCAAATTAGGCCTGGGGTAGGCCCAAAGTGGGCCCAAGGTGGGCCTGGAGTAGGCCTAAGGTAGGCCTGAGGTAGGCCTAGGGGCGGGCCCAGGGTAGGCCTGGGGGTGGGCCTGGGGTAGGCATTGGGTAGGCCTAAGGTAAGCCTGGGGGTGGGCCCAAGTTAGGCCTGCAGTAGGCCCAGGGTAGGCCCAAATTGGGCCTGGGGTAGGCCCAAGGTAGGCCTGAGGGTGGGCCCAAAGTAGGCTCAAAGGAGGTGTGAAGTAGGCCTGGGGTGGGCCTGAGGGTGGGCGTGGAGTTAGGCCCAAGTTAGGCCCAAATTAGGCTTGGGGGTAGGCCCCTGTGGTGTGGGCCCAAAGTGGGCCTAAAGTAGGCCTGAAGTAGGCCCAAGGTAGGCCTGAGGGTGGGCCTGGCAGTAGGCCTGGGGTAGGCCTAAGGTGGGCCCAAAGTAGGACCAAAGTAGGCCTAAGGTAGGCCCGGGGTAGGCCCAAAGTGGGCCTGAGTTAGGCCAAGGTGTCCCCATGTCTGTCCCTGTGTCCCCGCTGACGTCCGTCTGTCCCGTCCGTGTGTCCCGCAGGGTACGTGGGGGCGGCCACGGTGGGGGCGGCCGCCTGGTGGTTCCTGTACGCCGAGGACGGGCCCAGCGTGTCCTACCACCAGCTGGTGAGCGGCGCCGCCTCAGTGTCCCCAGTGTCCCCAATGTCCCACAGTGTCCCCACGGTGTCCCCACCATCCCTATGGCCACCCCAAGGTCCCCATGGTGTCCCCATTGTCTCCATGGCCACCCCAACATCCCCACAGTGTCCCCATGGCCACCCCAACATCCCCACGGTGTCCCCACCATCCCTATGGCCACCCCAAGGTCCCCATGGTGTCCCCATTGTCTCCATGGCCACCCCAATGTCCCCACGGTGTCCCCATGGTGTCCCCAAGGTCCCCCATGGCCACCCCAACGTCCCCACGGTGTCTCCATCGTCCCCATGGACACCCCAAGGTCCCCGAGGTCCCCATGGTGTCCCCATCATCCCCATGGTGTCCCCATCATCCCCATGGTGTCCCCAACACCCCATGGTGTCCCCAACACCCCATGATGTCCCCAACACCCCATGGTGTCCCCATTGTCCCCATGGTGTCCCCAAGGTCCCCATGGTGTCCCACCCACCCCCAGGATCCCCACGGTGACCCCAAGGTCCCCATGGTGTCCCCATCATCCCCATGGTGTCCCCACCACCCCCAAGGTCCCCATGGTGTCCCCAAGGTCCCCATGGTGTGTCCCCCCCCACGGTGTCCCCATCGTCCCCATGGTGTCCCCATCGTCCCCATGGTGTCCCCCCGCCCCCGCGGTGTCCCCATCGTCCCCACGGTGTCTCCATCGTCCCCATGGTGTCCCCACCGTCCCCAAGGTCCCCATGGTGACCCCGAGGTCCCCATGGTGTCCCCATCATCCCCATGGTGACCCCAAGGTCCCCGGGTAGACCTGGGGACCCCAAGGTCCCCATGGTGTCCCCATCATCCCCATGGCGTCCCCCCCCGGTGTCCCCGCGGTGACGGCGCCCCCTGGTGGGTCCCCATGGTGTCCCCATCATCCCCCCGGTGTCCCCCCCGCGGTGACGGCGCCCCCTGGTGCCCGCAGACGCACTTCATGCAGTGCACGGAGCACAACGTGGAGTTCGAGGGGCTGGACTGCGACATCTTCGAGTCGCCGGTGCCCATGACCATGGCGCTGTCCGTGCTCGTCACCATCGAGATGTGCAACGCGCTCAACAGGTGGGGGCGCCGGCCCTTGGACCCCATTGAGGGACCCATTGACCCCATTGACCTCATTGAGTGACCCATTGACCCCATTGATCGACCCGTTGATACCATTGACCCCATTGAGTGACCCATTGACCCCATTGAGTGACCCATTGACCCCATTGATCGACCCGTTGATACCATTGACCCCATTGAGTGACCCATTGACCCCATTGATTGACCCATTGACCCCATTGATCGACCCGTTGATACCATTGACCCCATTGAGTGACCCATTGACCCCATTGATTGACCCATTGACCCCACTGAGTGACCCATTGACCCCATTGATCGACCCGTTGATACCATTGACCCCATTGAGTGACCCATTGACCCCATTGATTGACCCATTGACCCCATTGATCGACCCGTTGATACCATTGACCCCATTGAGTGACCCATTGACCCCACTGAGTGACCCATTGACCCCATTGATTGACCCATTGACCCCATTGATCGACCCGTTGATACCATTGACCCCATTGAGTGACCCATTGACCCCATTGAGTGACCCATTGACCCCACTGAGTGACCCATTGACCCCATTGATCGACCCGTTGATACCATTGACCCCATTGAGTGACCCATTGACCCCATTGATTGACCCATTGACCCCATTGATCGACCCGTTGATACCATTGACCCCATTGAGTGACCCATTGACCCCACTGAGTGACCCATTGACCCCATTGATCGACCCGTTGATACCATTGACCCCATTGAGTGACCCATTGACCCCACTGAGTGACCCATTGACCCCATTGATTGACCCATTGACCCCATTGATCGACCCGTTGATACCATTGACCCCATTGAGTGACCCATTGACCCTATTGAGTGACCCATTGACCCCACTGAGTGACCCACTGACCCCACTGACCCCACTGAGTGACCCATTGACCCTATTGAGTGACCCATTGACCCCATTGAGTGACCCATTGACCCCGTTGACCTCATTGAGTGACCCATTGACACCAGTGAGTGACCCATTGACCCCATTGAGTGACCCATTGACACCATTGACCCCATTGATTGACCCATTGACACCAGTGACCCCACTGAGTGACCCATTGACACCGTTGACCCCATTGACCCCATTGAGTGACCCATTGACACCGTTGACCCCATTGACCCCATTGATTGACCCATTAACACCACTGAGTGACCCATTGACACCACTGACCCCATTGACACCATTGACCCCATTGAGTGACCCATTGACCCCATTGATCGACCTATCAACCCCACTGACCCATCAACCCCATTGACCCCATCGACCCCATTGACCCCATTGATCGAGCCATTGATACCATTGACCCCATTGATTGACCCATTGACCCCATTGATTGACCCATTGACCCCATTGATTGGCCCGTTGACACCACTGACCCCATTGGTTGATCTATTGACCCCATGGATTGACCCATTGACCCTATAGACCCATCAACCCCATTGACCCTATTGACTCCACTGACCCCATTGACCCCATTGACCCCACTGACCCCATAGACCCATCAACCCCATTGACCCCATTGACCCCATTGACCCCATCGAACCCATGGAATCCATTGACCCCACTGACCCCATCGACCCCACTGACCCCATTGACCCCATCACCACCATCTTCACCACCACGTTCCCACCATCTCCACCACCATCTTCCCCCCATTCCCCACGCGTCCCCGTGTCCCCATGTCCCCATGTCCCACTTGCCGTCCGTCTGTCCGCAGCCTGTCGGAGAACCAGTCGCTGGCGCGGATGCCGCCGTGGGTCAACATCTGGCTGGTGGGCTCTATCTGCCTCTCCATGTCGCTGCACTTCGTCATCCTCTACATCGACCCGCTGCCCGTAAGGGACACGGGGGGCCGCTGGCCACTGGTGGCCCTGGGCTGGTGGCCATGGGGTGGTCGGTGGCCATGGGGAGGTTGGTGGCCATTGGTGGTGGCCATGGGGAGGTCAGTGGCCATGGGGAGGTTGGTGGCCATTGGCGATGGCCATGGGGAGGTTGGTGGCCATGGGTCAGTCAGTGGCCATTGGTGGCTGTGGGAAGGTCGGTGGCCATGGGGAGGTCGGTGGCCATGGGCTGGTGGCCATGGGGAGGTCAGTGGCCATTGGTGGTGGCCATGGGGAGGTTGGTGGCCATGGGTTGGTCGGTGGCCATTGGTGGCCATGGTGGCCCTGGGTCAGTCAGTGGCCATTGGTGGCCATGGGTTGGTTGGTGGCTATTGGTGGCCCTGGGTCAGTTAGTGGCCATGGTGGCCATGGTGGCCCTAGGTTGGTTGGTGGCCATTGGTGGCCCTTGGTTGGTTGGTAGCCATGGTGGCCATGGGTCAGTCAGTGGCCATTGGTGGCCATGGGTTGGTCGGTGGCTATTGGTGGCCCTGGGTCAGTTAGTGGCCATGGTGGCCATGGTGGCCCTAGGTTGGTTGGTGGCCATTGGTGGCCCTTGGTTGGTTGGTGGCCATGGTGGCCATGGGTTGTTCGGTGGCCATTGGTGATGGCCCTGGGTCGGTCAGTGGCCATGGTGGCCCTGGGTCGGTCAGTGGCCATGGTGGCCATGGGTTGGTCAGTGGCCATTGGTTGCCCTGGGTTGGTCGGTGGCCATTGGTGGCCCTGGGTCGGTTGGTGGCCCCAGTGGCCACTGGTGGCCCCGGTGACCCCGTGTCCCATGGGGCCGGCGCAGATGATCTTCAAGCTGACGCCGCTGGACCTGCCGCACTGGTGGATGGTGCTCAAGATCTCCTTCCCCGTCATCCTGCTGGACGAGCTGCTCAAGTTCATTGCCAGGAACTACCTGGAGGGTGAGCACAGTGGCCACGGTGGCCACAATGTCCACAACACCAGCCCAAATGTCCCCATGACCCCAGCACTGGTCCCAGTGGCCCCAACACCGGCCCCAGTGGCCACAGTGGCCACAATGGCCCCAACCAGGTCCTCCAGGGCTCTCTGGGTCTCACCGTCTGCTCCTCGGTCCCCTCCACCATCTGCTGTCCCCTCCATGTCCCCTCCATGTCCCCACCATGTCCCCACCATCACCTCCATGTCCCCACCATCACCTCCATGTCCCCACCATCACCCATCTCTATGGTCCCAATACCACTCTGTCCCCTCTTCCTATATCTCTATGGTCCCAATACCACTCTGTCCACCTCCATGTCCCCGCCATGTCCCACCATCACCTCCATGTCCCCCCATCAATCACCTCCATGTCCCCACCATGTCCCCACCATCACCTCCATGTCCCCTCCATCACCTCCATGTCCCCTCCATGTCCCCACCATCACCTCCATGTCCCCACCATCACCTCCATGTCCCCACCTTCACCCATCTCTATGGTCCCAATACCACTCTGTCCTCTCTTCCCACATCTCTATGGTCCCAATACCACTCTGTCCCCTCTTCCTGTATCTCTATGGTCCCAGTACCACTCTGTCCCCTCTTCCCACATCTCTATGGTCCCAATACCACTCTGTCCCCTCTTCCCACATCTCTATGGTCCCAATACCACTCTGTCCCCTCTTCCTATATCTCTATGGTCCCAATACCACTCTGTCCACCTCCATGACCCCCCATGTCCCCCCCATCACCTCCATGACCCCCCATGTCCCCACCATCACCTCCATGTCCCCCCATCAATCACCTCCACGTCCCCCCCATGTCCCCACCATCACCTCCATGACCCGCCATGTCCCACCATCACCTCCATGTCCCCCCATCACCCCCATGTCCCCCCATCAATCACCTCCATGTCCCCTCTCATCACCTTCTGTCCCCAGCGTGACGTCCCGTCCCGTCCCCTCCAGCGGCCTCGGCTGCGGCCACAGGTACCGCGGCCACCGGGTGGCCCTGTCACCATGTCCCTGTCACCATGTCCTTGTCACCATGTCCTTGTCACCATGTCCTTGTCACCCCCATCCCTGTCACCCCCCGTCACTTTCATGTGTCCCCATCCCCCATGTGTCCCCATCCCCCCCATGTCCCCATCCCACCCATGTCCCCACCCCCCCATGTGTCCCCATCCCCCCCCATGTGTCCCCATCCCCCCATGTGTCCCCACCCCCCCCATGTCCCCATCCCCCCCATGTCCCCATCCCCCCATGTCCCCACCCCCCCATGTCCCTATCCCCCCATGTGTCCCCATCCCCCCATGTGTCCCCATCCCCCCCATGTGTCCCCATCCCCCCATGTGTCCCCATCCCCCCCATGTGTCCCCACCCCCCCATGTGTCCCCATCCCCCCCATGTGTCCCCATCCCCCCCATGTCCCCATCCCCCCATGTGTCCCCATCACCCCCATGTGTCCCCATCCCCCCCATGTGTCCCCATCCCCCCCATGTGTCCCCATCCCCCCATGTGTCCCCATCCCCCCCATGTGTCCCCATCAACCCATGTGTCCCCACCCCCCCATGTGTCCCCATCCCCCCCATGTGTCCCCACCCCCCCATGTGTCCCCACCCCCCCATGTGTCCTCATCCCCCCCATGTCCCCATCCCCCCATGTGTCCCCATCCCCCCCATGTCCCCATCCCCCCCATGTGTCCCCATCCCCCCATGTGTCCCCATCCCCCCCATGTGTCCCCATCAACCCATGTGTCCCCACCCCCCCATGTGTCCCCATCCCCCCCATGTGTCCCCACCCCCCCATGTGTCCCCACCCCCCCATGTGTCCTCATCCCCCCCATGTCCCCATCCCCCCATGTGTCCCCATCCCCCCCATGTCCCCATCCCCCCCATGTGTCCCCATCCCCCCATGTGTCCCCACCCCCCCATGTGTCCCCATCCCCCCCATGTGTCCCCATCCCCCCCATGTCCCCATCCCCCCATGTGTCCCCATCCCCCCATGTGTCCCCACCCCCCCATGTCCCCATCCCCCCATGTGTCCCCATCACCCCCATGTGTCCCCATCCCCCCCATGTCCCCATCCCCCCATGTGTCCCCACCCCCCCATGTCCCCATCCCCCCATGTGTCCCCATCACCCCATGTGTCCCCATCCCCCCCCATGTGTCCCCATCCCCCCGTGTGTCCCCATCCCCCCCATGTCCCCATCCCCCCCATGTGTCCCCATCACCCCCATGTGTCCCCATCCCCCCCATGTCCCCACCCCCCCATGTGTCCCCATCCCCCCCATGTCCCCACCCCCCCATGTGTCCCCATCCCCCCATGTGTCCCCATCCCCCCCATATGTCCCCATCCCCCCCATGTCCCCATCCCCCCATGTGTCCCCGTCCCCCCCATGTGTCCCCATCCCCCCCATGTGTCCCCATCCCCCCCCATGTGTCCCCATCACCCCATGTGTCCCCATCCCCCCATGTGTCCCCATCCCCCCATGTGTCTCCATCCCCCCCATGTGTCCCCATCCCCCCATGTGTCCCCATCCCCCCATGTCCCCACCCCCCCATGTCCCCATCCCCCCATGTCCCCACCCCCCCATGTCCCCATCCCCCCATGTGTCTCCATCCCCCCCCATATGTCCCCATCACCCCCATGTGTCCCCACCCCCCCATGTCCCCATCCCCCCATGTGTCCCCATACCCCCATGTCCCCACCCCCCCATGTGTCCCCACCCCCCCATGTGTCCCCATCCCCCCCCATGTGTCCCCATCCCCCCCATGTGTCCCCATCCCCCCCATGTCCCCATCCCCCATGTGTCCCCATCCCCCCATGTGTCCCCACCCCCCCATGTGTCCCCATCCCCCCATGTCCCCATCCCCCCCATGTCCCCATCCCCCCATGTGTCCCCATCCCCCCATGTGTCCCCATCCCCCCCATGTGTCCCCATCCCCCCCATGTCCCCATCCCCCCCATGTGTCCCCACCCCCCCATGTGTCCCCATCCCCCCATGTGTCCCCATCCCCCCCATGTCCCCATCACCCCCATGTGTCCCCATCCCCCCCCATGTGTCCCCATCCCCCCATGTGTCCCCATCCCCCCATGTGTCCCCATCCCCCCCATGTCCCCATCACCCCCATGTGTCCCCATCCCCCCCCATGTGTCCCCATCCCCCCCCATGTGTCCCCATCCCCCCCATGTGTCCCCATCCCCCCATGTCCCCATCCCCCCCATGTGTCCCCATCCCCCCCATGTCCCCCAGTGTGGGGGGGGGGGTGGGGGGAGGTGTCAAACTCGTGGTCAGTCGGGGGGGTGGGGTGGGGGTGGGGTGTCCCCGCCACCGATGACGTCACCGTGTCCCCCCCTCTCCCCTCCCCCGCAGCGGACGCCGAGGACCCCCGGAAGAAGCGGAAGTGACCGCGGGGCCCCTCCCCCACCCCCGGGGGGGCCCCTCCCCCCCTGCTCCCCCCTCCCCCCCCCGGCGTCGCTTATTTATTTGCCAATAAAGGGGGAAAAATCCCCCACCTGCCCCTCCCCCACTGCCCCCCCCTCCGCCTGTTCTTTGGGGGGGGGGAGGGGCCATGGATGCGTCAGCCAATCACAGCAGGGGCGGAGCCTGGGGGGGGGGGGGACCTTGGAGTGACCCCGCCCCCCCAGCCATGACCCCCCCACCCCCCGCGTTCGGGGCTCAGTCGCCCCCGAGCGGCGGCCGCAGGTGGGTGGGGGAGGGGGGGGGGGGGAGGGGTGACGTGGCCAATCAGGAGTGGACTTTGGACCCCCCTGGCCGGGTTGGGGGAGGGGAGGGGGGCCTCTTGTGGACCCAGGCGTCCGGGGGGACCCAGGAGTTCGGGAGGGACCCAGGAGTTCGGGGGGGACCCAGGAGTTCAGGAGGGGACCCAGGCGTCCGGGGGGGACCCAGGAGTTCGGGAGGGGACCCAGGAGTTTGGGAAGGGACCCAGGCGTTCGGGAGGGGACCCAGGCGTCCGGGGGGGGTGGTGTCTCTGGGGCAGGCCCCCCAGGTCCCTGGTGCTGCTCTGTCTTCTCTCCCCACCATCTCTATGGTCTCCTATGGCTCCGATGCTGCTCTGGTACCTCTGTCCCAACACTCTATGGTCCTGGCACCGCTCTGACCCCTTTCCCTCCGTCTCTATGGTCCTCCAGGGGCCCTCTCTGTCCCCTCTTCCCATGTCTCTGTGATACAGATCCCACTCTCTCCCCTCTTCTTGTGGCTCTATGGTTCCTTAGGGAGCTGGTGCCGCTCTGTCCCCTCGCCCCACGTCTCTATGGCCCTGATACCACTCTGTCCCCTCTTCCCACATCTCTATGGTCCCAATGCCAACTCTGTCCCCCCTCCCCACATCTCTATGGTCCCGATACCAACTCCGTCCCCCTCCCCACATCTCTATGGTCCCGATACCATTCTGTCCCCTCTCCCCACATCTCTATGGCCCTGATACCACTCTGTCCCCTCTTCCCACATCTCTATGGTCCCAATACCAACTCTGTCCCCCCTCCCCACATCTCTATGGTCCCGATACCACTCTGTCCCCTCTTCCCACGTCTCTATGGTCCCTTATGGTCCCGATACTACTCTGTCCCCTCTTCACCCATCTCTATGGCCCCGATACCACTCTGTCCTCCTCCCCACATCTCTATGGTCCCGATACCACTCTGTCCCCCCCTCCCCACATCTCTATGGTCCCAATACCAACTCCGTCCCCCTCCCCACATCTCTATGGTCCCGATACCACTCTGTCCCCCCTCCCCATGTCTCTATGGCCCCAATACCACTCTGTCCCCTCTCCCTATATCTCTATGGTCCCGATACCACTCTGTCCCCTCTTCCCACATCTCTATGGTCCCGATACCACTCTGTCCCCTCTTCACCCATCTCTATGACCCCGACAGCAACCCCACCGCCCCCTCCCCCCCCAGGCTCCCATGGCCTCCCAGCCCCACGACCTGTGGGTCCAGCTCCCGCCCCACAAGCTCCGCTCTCTGGCCCGCGCCTGGTTGGACGAGGACGCGCCGGGCGCCGACGCGGCCGCCGCGACCGTGGGTCCCGCCCCCCGGCGCGCCCACCTGCTCTGCAAGTCCGGGGGGGTCCTGGCGGGCGCCCCCTTCGTGGACGCCATCTTTGGCGAGTGCGGCTGCCGCGTGTCCTGGCGGCTCCGCGAGGGGGCGCCGGTGCCCCCCGGGAGGACCCTGGTGGCCGAGGCCGAGGGTCCCGGCGCCGCGCTCCTATTGGCCGAGAGGGCGGCGCTCAACTGCCTGGGGCGCTGCAGCGGGGTGGCCACGGCGGCCAGGCGAGCCGTCTCATTGGCCCGCGCCGCCGGGTGGGCGGGGACGGTGGCGGGGACCAGGAAGACCACGCCCGGGTTCCGATTGGCCGAGAAGTACGCGCTGGCGGTGGGCGGGGCCGACCCGCATCGCCACGACCTGGGGGGGCTCCTGATGATCAAGGACAATCACCTGGCGGCCGCCGGGGCGCCCCTGGAGCAGGTGGGGGGGACCCCAAAATGGGGGGGTGGGGGACCCCAAAGTGGGGGACATGGATTGGGGGAGATGAACTGGGGGGGCATGAATTGGGGGGACCCCAAAGTGGGAGGACATGGAGTGGGGGGGCATGAATTGGGGGGGACACCAAAGGGGGGAGATGCGGATTGGGGGACCCCAAAATGGGGGGAACACGAATTGGGGGGAACACGAATTGGGGGGAGATGAACTGGGGGGCACAAATTGGAGGGACATGAATTGGGGGGGGACCCCAAAGTGGAGGGACACGAGTTTGGGGGGGGGGGGTCAGTGGGTGGGGGGGGGGGCCAATCTTGGGTGTAATTGAGGAGGGGGAATGATGGGGGGGGGACCCCAAATTTGGGATGAAATGAGATATGGGGGGAGACCCCAATTTAGGGCATAAAGGGGAGAGGGGGGATGACGTCCCTGTCCCCATTGATCCCCGTTGACCCCCATTGATCCCCATTGACCCCCATTGATCCTCATTGACTCCTATTGATCCCCATTGACCCCCATTGATCCCCATTGATCCCCATTGATCCCCATTGATCCCCATTGACCCCCATTGATCCCCATTGATCCCCATTGACCCCTATTGACCCCCATTGATCCCCATTGACCCCCATTGACCCCCATTGACTCCCATTGACTCCCATTGATCCCCATTGATCCCCATTGACCCCCATTGACCCCCATTGATCCCCATTGACTCCCATTGACCCCATTGATCCCCATTGACCCCATTGACCCCCATTGCCCCCATTGTCCCCATTGACCCCCATTGACCCCCATTGACTCCCATTGACCCCCATTGACCCCCATTGATCCCCATTGACTCCCATTGACCCCATTGATCCCCATTGACCCCACTGATCCCCATTGGCCCCCATTGACCCCCATTGACCCCCATTGACCCCCATTGACTCCCATTGATCCCCATTGATCCCCATTGACCCCATTGACCCCCATTGACCCCCATTGATCCCCATTGATCCCCATTGATACCCATTGACCCCCATTGATCCCCATTGATCCCCATTGACTCCCATTGATCCCCATTGATCCCATTGATCCCCATTGACTCCCATTGATCCCCATTGACCCCCATTGACTCCCATTGATCCCCATCGACTCCCATTGATCCCCATTGACCCCCATTGACTCCCATTGATCCCCATTGACCCCCATTGACTCCCATTGATCCCCATTGATCCCCATTGATCCCCATTGATCCCCATTGACCCCCATTGATCCCCATTGACCCCCATTGACCCCGTTGATGCCGTCGCAGGTGGTGGGGGCGGGGCTGGCGCTGCGCGGGTTCTGGTGCCGCCTGGCGGTGGAGGGCGGGTCCCTGTCCCCATTGATCCCCATTGATCCCCATTGATCCCCATTGACCCCCATTGACCCCCATTGATCCTCATTGATCCCCATTGACCCCCATTGACCCCCATTGACCCCCATTGATCCCCATTGATCCCCATTGACTCCCATTGATCCCCATTGACCCCATTGATCCCCATTGACCCCTATTGATCCCCATTGACTCCCATTGACCCCATTGATCCCCATTGACCCCACTGATCCCCATTGACCCCCATTGACCCCCATTGAACCCCATTGATCCCCATTGACTCCCATTGATCCCCATTGATCCCCATTGACCCCATTGACTCCCATTGATCCCCATTGATCCCCATTGACCCCATTGACCCCCATTGACCCCCATTGATCCCCATTGATCCCCATTGATCCCCATTGACTCCCATTGACCCCCATTGACTCCCATTGACCCCCATTGACCCCCATTGATCCCCATTGATCCCCATTGATCCCCATTGACTCCCATTGATCCCCATTGACTCCCATTGACCCCCATTGACCCCCATTGATCCCCATTGATCCCCATTGATCCCCATTGACTCCCATTGATCCCCATTGACTCCCATTGACCCCCATTGACCCCCATTGATCCCCATTGATCCCCATTGATCCCCATTGACTCCCATTGATCCCCATTGATCCCCATTGACCCCGTTGATGCCGTCGCAGGTGGTGGGGGCGGGGCTGGCGCTGCGCGGGTTCTGGCGCCGCCTGGCGGTTGAGTGCGACTCCCTGGGGGCGGCGCTCGGGGCCGCTCGCGCCGGCGCCGACATCGTCCTGCTCGACAACTTCCCGCCCGAGGTTCGCCCCAAATTTGGGGGTCCCCCCCCATAACGACACCCAACGTGGGTCCCCCCGTGTCCCCCCCACCCGTTTCACCCCAAAAATGGGGGGTTGCTGCTCTATTTGGCCAACAAAATTGGGGTTTCCCACACACCCCCCCTCCATCCATTATAACCTCAAATTGGGGTCTTCCCATTGGCTTCCCCATCACCCCATTGACCCCCAAATTGGGTTCCCCCATCACCCCCAAATCGGGCCCCCCCCATTATCCCCCCCACCCATTGACCCCCTTGCCCCCCAAATCGGGGTCCCCCATCACCCCATCATTACCCATTGACCCCAAATCAGGGGTTTTGCCCCCCCCCCCAAATTGGGGTGCCCCCATTATCCCCCCATCCATTGACCCCCAAAACTGGGGTCTCCCATTACCCATTGACCCCAAATCGGGGGTTCCACCCCTCCCAAAATTGGGGTCCCCCCATTATCCCCCCCAACCATTGACCCCCCTTGACCTCCAAATCGGGGTCCCCCCATTACCCATTGACCCCCAAATCGGGATTCCCACACACACACAAATTGGGGTCCCCCCATCACCCCCTTACCCATTGACCCCCAAATCCGGTCCCCCCCATTATCCCTTCCACCCATTGACCCCCTTGACCCCCAAATTGGGGTCCCCCCCATATCCCCCCTTACCCATTGACCCCCAAATTGGGGTCCCCCCATATCCCCCCTTACCCATTGACCCCCAAATCATGGTTCCCCCCATTATCCCCCCCCCACTGACCCCTCGACCCCCCAAATGGGTTCCCCCCCAGTTGTCCCTGACCCGTTGCGCCCCCTGCAGGAGCTGCGGGAGGTGGCGGCCGAGGTCAAGGTCAAGTTCCCGGGGGTGACGGTGGAGGCCAGCGGGGGGGTGACCCTGGAGACCCTCCCCCGCGTGCTGGGGCCCCACGTGGACGTCGTGTCCATGGGGTGTCTGACCCACGCGGCCCCCGCGCTCGACTTCTCCATGGCCGTGCTGCCCCCCGACTGAGGGGACCCCGAAACGCAGCAAGGGGACCCCGAAATCCAGCATCGGGACCCAAAAATCCAGCATCGGGACCCCAAAATTCATCATCGGGACCCCAAAATTCATCATCAGGACCCCAAAATTCATCATCGGGACCCAAAAAATCCATCAATGGGACCCCAAAATTCATCAATGGGACCCCAAAATTCATCATCAGGACCCCGAAATCCAGCATTGGGACCCAAAAATCCAGCATCAGGACCCAAAAATACATCATCAGGACCCCAAAATACGTCATCGGGACCCCAAAATACGTCACCGGGACCCCAAAATACGTCATCAGGATCCCGAAATTCATCATTGGGACCCCGAAATTCATCATCAGGACCCAAAAATTCATCAATGGGACCCCAAAAATCCATCAATAGGACCCCAAAATTCATCAATGGGACCCCATAATTCGTCAATAGGAGCCCAAAATTCATCAATGGGACCCCAAAATTCATCATCAGGACCCAAAAATCCAGCATTGGGACCCCGAAATTCATCAATGGGACCCCAAAATTCATCAATGTGACCCCAAAAATTCATCAATGGGATCCTGAAATTCATCAGTGGGACCCAAAAATCCATCAATGGGACCCAAAAATCCATCATTGGGACCCCAAAATTCATCAATGGGACCCCAAAATTCATCAATGGGACCCCAAAATCCAGCATTGCGCCCCCAAAATTCATCATCGGGACCCAAAAATCCAGCATTGGGACCCCGAAATTCATCAATGGGACCCCAAAATTCATCATCAGGACCCCAAAATTCATCAATCGGACCCCAAAAATTCATCAATGGGATCCTGAAATTCATCAACGGGACCCAAAATCCATCAATGGGACCCAAAAATCCATCATTGGGACCCCAAATTTCATCATCGGGACCCCCAAAATTCATCATCAGGACCCAAAAATCCAGCATCGGGACCCAAATATATGTCATCAGGACCCCAAAATTCATCATCAGAACCCCAAAATCCAGCATCGGGACCCCAAAATTCATCATCGGGACCCCAAAAATTCATCAATGGGACCCTGAAACTCATCAATGGGACCCCAAAATCCATGAATGGGACCCCAAATTACATCATTGGGACCCCAAAATTCATCATCGGGACCCCAAAATTCATCAATGGGACCCAAAATTCATCAATGGGACCCAAAAATTCATCATTGGGACCCCAAAAGTCCATCAATGGGACCCCAAAAGTCCATAAATGGGACCCCAAAATTCATCAATGGGACCCCAAAATTCATCATCGGGACCCCAAAATCCAGCATTGCGCCCCCAAAATTCATCATCGGGACCCAAAAATCCAGCATTGGGACCCCGAAATTCATCAATGGGACCCCAGAATTCATCATCAGGACCCCAAAATTCATCAATCGGACCCCAAAAATTCATCAATGGGATCCTGAAATTCATCAATGGGACCCAAAATCCATCAATGGGACCCAAAAATCCATCATTGGAACCCCAAATTTCATCATCGGGACCCTCAAAATTCATCATCAGGACCCAAAAATCCAGCATCGGGACCCAAATATACGTCATCAGGACCCCAAAATTCATCATCAGAACCCCAAAATTCATCATCGGGACCCCAAAAATTCATCAATGGGACCCTGAAACTCATCAATGGGACCCCAAAATCCATGAATGGGACCCCAAATTACATCATTGGGACCCCAAAATTCATCATCGGGACCCCAAAATTCATCAATGGGACCCAAAAATCCATCAATGGGACCCAAAATTCATCAATGGGACCCAAAAATTCATCATTGGGACCCCAAAAGTCCATCAACGGGACCCCAAAAGTCCATAAATGGGACCCCAAAATTCATCAATGGGACCCAAAATTTCATCAATGGGGCCCCAAAATTCATCAATGGGACCCAAAACCCTTGGGAATTACTGTCCCTAAACTGCCATAATTATACGAATTTTTGTCCCCAAATTGCTGGAATCTGTGAATTATTGTCCCAAAGTTACGTGCTGAAAATTATTGTCCCAAAACTTGCTAAAATGACCCAAAAATCTACACCCCCCCCCGCCAAGTACCCAAACCAGACACTTTGCCCCAAGGTTTGGGGGACCCAGGCGTCCGGGGGGACCCAGGCGTCCGGGGAAGGAGACGCGAGCCAGATTTGGGGTGAAAAGTGCTTTATTGAGGGGGGACCCGCCCCCTTTGGAAGGCACAGGGTGTTCTGGGGACCCAGGCGTTCAGGCGTGGGGGGGAGGGGATGTGCCCCCTAGAGAGGAAGTGACGTCATTCGAGACAGGAACCCAGTTCAGACCAGTAACCCCCAGTCACCCCCAGTTCATCCCAGTGCCGGGTTGGGTCACCCCGTTGCCACGGTGACGGCGACGATGGCGACGATGATGACGATGGTGACGGTGACACAGGCGGCCATGAGCAGCTTTTTCTGTGGGGGGACGACACAGTCACGGGGGACCCAGGCGTCCGGGGGGGACCCAGGCGTCCGGGGGGGACCCAGGAGTTCGGGGGACAGGGAGGAGGGGAACCAAAGTTCCGGGTTATGGGGGCGGGGGGGGAAGGTGAAGGAGGAGACACCGAGGCGAGTGGGGGGAACAATTAGCGGTGACACCGAGGCAAATGGGGGGTCCCAGGTAGACCTGGTGTTCCTGGGAGTCCTGGGTAGATGGGGCAGCCCTGGGGGGACCCAGGGGATTGGGGGGGACCCAGGAGATTGGGGGGGGACCCAGGAGTTTGGGAGGGGACCCAGGCGTTCGGGAGGGGACCCAGGCGTTCGGGCGGACCTTGCGCGCCCCCTGCTGGCTCCGCTGCGCCACCACCAGGTGCTGCCGCCCCTTGTGCAGCTGCGTCCCCGAGTCCAGGATGTTGCGCTCGATCCGGTCGATCACCTCCCCCTGCACCAGTACGGACCAGTAGGGACCAGGAGGGACCAGTACGGACCAGTAGGGACCAGGAGGGACCAGTAGGGACCAGGAGGGACCAGGAGGGACCAGTACGGGCCAGTAGGGACCAGTACGGGCCAGTAGGGACCTGCATGGCTTGCCAGAGAAGGGCTGTAGCCCTCCCAGTGTCCCCATTCCCACCTGGCTCTCCAGGTCCCCCCCGTGTCCCCAGTGTCCCCAGTGTCCCCAGTGTCCCCATTCCCACCTGGCTCTCCAGGTCCCCCCAGTGTCCCCAGTGTCCCCATTCCCACCTGGCTCTCCAGGTCCCCCCGGTGTCCCCAGTGTCCCCATTCCCACCTGGCTCTCCAGGTCCCCCCAGTGTCCCCAGTGTCCCCATTCCCACCTGGCTCTCCAGGTCCCCCCCGTGTCCCCAGTGTCCCCAGTGTCCCCATTCCCACCTGGCTCTCCAGGTCCCCCCAGTGTCCCCATTCCCACCTGGCTCTCCAGGGCGCTCCCCAGGACGCTGAACAGCTCCCCCAGTTCCCTCAGCCCCTTCTCCAGTCCCTGCAGCTCCCGGTGCCGCAGCCCCAGCTCATCCAGCGCCGCCCGGGTGATCCGCGTGGAGCTCAGGACCTGCGGGACATCCCAGTCCAGCCCAGTTCAACCCAGTCCAGCCCAGTTCAACCCAGCGCCCCCCAGCGCCCACGGGTGACCCCGGGACCCCTCACGTTGGAGATGAAGATCTCGCTCTGTCCCGACTCCACCATCTGCTCCAGCTCCTCTTCGCTCACTGGGGGGCTGCCGGCTGAGGGACCCAGGAGTCCGGGAGGGACCCAGGCGTCCGGGAGGGACCCAGGCGTCCGGGAGGAATAAAAAAAAGGGGGAACCAAAGTTCTGGGTTATGGGGGTGGGGGGGAAGGGGAAGGAGGAGACACCGAGGCGAGGGGGGGACAATTAGAGGTGACACCGAGGCAAACGGGGGGGTCCCGGGTAGACCTGGTGTCCATGGGAGTCCTGGGTAGACGGGGTGGCCCTGGGGGGACCCAGGGGATTGGGGGGCACCCAGGGGATTGGGGGCACCCAGGGGATTAGGGGGGACCCAGGTGTCCTGGAGGGACCCAGGAGTCCGGGAGGGACCCAGGCGTCCGGGAGGAATAAAAAAAAGGGGGAACCAAAGTTCTGGGTTATGGGGGTGGGGGGGAAGGGGAAGGAGGAGACACCGAGGCGAGGGGGGGGGGACAATTAGAGGTGACACCGAGGCAAACGGGGGGGTCCTGGGTAGACCTGGTGTCCATGGGAGTCCTGGATAGACAGGGTGGCCCTGGGGGGACCCAGGGGATTGGGGGGCACCCAGGGGATTGGGGGCACCCAGGGGATTAGGGGGGACCCAGGTGTCCTGGAGGGACCCAGGAGTCCGGGAGGGACCCAGGTGTCCGGGAGGAATTAAAAAAAGGGGGAACCAAAGTTCTGGGTTATGGGGGTGGGGGGGAAGGGGAAGGAGGAGACACCGAGGCGAGGGGGGGACAATTAGAGGTGACACCGAGGCAAACGGGGGGGTCCCGGGTAGACCTGGTGTCCATGGGAGTCCTGGGTAGACGGGGTGGCCCTGGGGGGACCCAGGGGATTGGGGGGCACCCAGGGGATTGGGGGCACCCAGGGGATTAGGGGGGACCCAGGTGTCCTGGAGGGACCCAGGAGTCCGGGAGGGACCCAGGCGTCCGGGAGGAATAAAAAAAAGGGGGAACCAAAGTTCTGGGTTATGGGGGTGGGGGGGAAGGGGAATGAGGAGACACCGAGGCGAGGGGGGGACAATTAGAGGTGACACCGAGGCAAACGGGGGGGTCCCGGGTAGACCTGGTGTCCATGGGAGTCCTGGGTAGACAGGGTGGCCCTGGGGGGACCCAGGGGATTGGGGGGTACCCAGGGGATTACGGGGGGACCCAGGCGTCCTGGGGGGACCCAGGCGTCCGGGGGGGACCCAGGCGTCCGGGGGGCACTCACCAATGAGCAGCTGCCTCCTCACCCTCTCCAGGTTCCGTTGCCGGTACCGGCTTTGGGCCTCGTGACATCGACCCGTGAGGCGCAGGAACTGCTGACTCAGCGCCGCGTGCTGCAGGGGGGGGGGACACCCCAGAGTGACCCCAAAACCCCATTAAAACCACACCGGGGGGGACCCCCCAAAAACTCCCCCCCAGGGCCCCAAAATCCTCCCCAGGGACCCCATCGGGGAGCCCTGAAACCCCCCCGGGGACCCCAAAATCCCTCTTAAACACCCCAAAATCCAACCCCGGGACCCCCCGGGGCCCCCCCAGACCTGGGTGCGTTTCACTCTGGCCCGGATGGTGTTTCTGTTCTCATCCTCCTCATCCTCCTGCCCCGGCTCCAGCGCTGCGTTGGGGGGACCCAGGCGTCCGGGAGGGGACCCAGGCATCCGGGTTACAGGAGCAGGGGGGAATAAAGGAGGAAACACCAAAGTGAATGTGGGACGGGATTAGAGGTGACACCGAGGCAAAGGGGGGGTCCCAGGTAGACCTGGTGGCCCGGGGAGTCCTGGGTAGACGGGGTGGCCCTGGGGGGACCCAGGCGTCCGGGGGGGACCCAGGCGTCCGGGGGGAACCCAGGAGTTCGGGGGACAGGGAGGAGGGGAACCAAAGTTCCGGGTTATGGGGGCAGGGGGGGAAAGTGAAAGAGGAGACACCGAGGCGAGTAGGGGGAACAATTAGCGGTGACACCGAGGCAAATGGGGGGTCCGAGGTAGACCTGGTGTTCCTGGGAGTCCTGGGTAGACGGGGTGGCCCTGGGGGGACCCAGGGGATTGGGGGGGACCCAGGTGTCTGGGGGGGGACCCAGGCGTCCGGGGGGGACCCAGGCGTCCGGGGGGGTCTCACCTCGCAGGCGGGTGCGAATCTGCCCCGTGAGCTCCTGGATCTCGTCCCTCAGCAGCTCCAGGTCCCGCTTGAGCTCTATGGGTGGGGGGCACAGGAAATCTATAGGGACCCTATAGGCACCCTACTGGACCCCCCACTCCCCTCCCAGTCCCTCCCAGTGAATGGGGGGAACTCCTGGGTCCCCCCGAACTCCTGGGTCCTTCCCAAAGTCCCGGATCCCGCCCCAAAGTCCTGGGTCCCTCCCGAACTCCTGGGTCCCCCCCGAACTCCTGGGTCCCTCCCGAACTCCTGGGTCCCCCCCGAACTCCTGGGTCCCTCCCGAACTCCTGGGTCCCCCCCGAACTCCTGGGTCCCTTCCCGAACTCCTGGGTCCCCCCCGCACTCCTGGGTCCCCCCGGACACCTGGGTCCCCCCGCACTCCTGGGTCCCCCCCTGAACTCCTGGGTCCCCCCGAACTCCTGGGTCCCTCCCGAACTCCTGGGTCCCCCCCCGAACTCCTGGGTCCTTCCCGAACTCCTGGGTCCCCCCCCGCACTCCTGGGTCCCTCCCAGACTCCTGGGTCCGGCCCCCTGAACTCCTGGGTCCCCCCGAACTCCTGGGTCCCTTCCCGAACTCCTGGGTCCCTCCCGAACTCCTGGGTCCTTCCCGAACTCCTGGGTCCCCCCCGCACTCCTGGGTCCCCCCGGACGCCTGGGTCCCGCGTTACCCGGGGGGGGCAGGGGGGTCCCCAGCGCCGCCTCCTGTCGCTGCTCCAGCTGCTCCAGTTTCAGCTCCAGCGTCCCCAGCGCCTCCCGCACCCCCCGCGCCTGCATTTGCATATGCTAATTAGCCATTAATTAGATGCCAATATGCTAATTACACACTAACGGGTCGTTAGCGACATCACACCCCCCGCCCCCCCCCACCCAAACGTTAATAAGATGCCAATTAAACACAGTGATGTCATGGCATGCATGCTAATGAGATGTTAATGGTATGCTAATCACATGATAATGAGATGGAATCTCCACCCCCTGTGTTCTGCACCCCCCCCCCCATGCAGCAAAATGTTAATGAGCTGTTAATTAGACACTATTTAATCACGATATATGACAGGATGGACAGTGGGTGAGCGCTAATGAGATGTTAATTATATGCTAATGAGATGCAAATGAGCGGGTACCTGCAGGAGCGCGTCGGGGCCGGGGGGGGCGGGGGGGGGCCCCACCCCCATCAGCGTCACCCGCTCGTCATCGTCGTCACAGCCCTGGGCGCCCGGACGCCTGGGTCCCTCCCGGACGCCTGGGTCCCCTGGGGCACTCCTGGGTCCCTCCCGAACTCCTGGGTCCCTCCCGAACTCCTGGGTCCCCCCCGAACTCCTGGGTCCCCTGGGGCACTCCTGGGTCCCTCCCGAACTCCTGGGTCCCTTGGGGCACTCCTGGGTCCCCTCCCGAACTCCTGGGTCCCTCCCGAACTCCTGGGTCCCCTCCCGAACTCCTGGGTCCCCTGGGGCACTCCTGGGTCCCTCCCGAACTCCTGGGTCCCTCCCGAACTCCTGGGTCCCTCCCGAACTCCTGGGTCCCCCTCCCGAACTCCTGGGTCCCCCTCCCGAACTCCTGGGTCCCTCCCGAACTCCTGGGTCCCTCCCGAACTCCTGGGTCCCCTCCCGAACTCCTGGGTCCCTCCCGAACTCCTGGGTCCTTCCCGGACTCCTGGGTCCCCTCCCGAACTCCTGGGTCCCTTGGGGCACTCCTGGGTCCCTCCCGCACTCCTGGGTCCCCTGGGGCACTCCTGGGTCCCACCTGCCGCATTTCCGCCGTTCGGTCCCGCATGGTGGCGCTTTCCGGTCCGGGGGCCGAGGCGGAAGTGGAGGTGCCGCCCTGCGCGTGCGCGCTGGGGCGGAGCGACCATGGAGTCGCGGCCGCTCTGGCCCCTCGGTCCTCCAAACCACAGACAGAGTCCTCCGGGGCTCTTGGCGGGGGGTTAAACCATAGAGAGGGGCGGGAAGAGAGGCCGGAGCGTCGCCCCTTGAGCCTCCCAATGTGGGGGGGGGGGGGCACGAGTCCCCCCAGGGGACCCAGGCGTTCGGGACTGCGATGGGGGGGGGGGCACGAGTGTGCAAAAGCTCGTGCAAAGGGCTGAGTGTGCAAAGGGCCACGTGCAAAGGGCCGATCGTGCAAACGGGCGAGTGTGCAAAGGGCTCGTGGGCGAGTGTGCAAGGGGCCGATCGTGCAAAGGCGGCGAGTGTGCAAGGGGCTCGTGCAAAGGGCTCGTGAGTGTGCAAGGGGGCTCGTGGACGAGTGTGCAAGGGGCTCGTACAAATGAATGAGTGTGCAAGTGGCTCGTGCAAATGAGTGCGCAAGGGGCTCGTGCACGAGTGTGCAAGGGGCTCGTGCAAAGGGCTGAGCGTGCAAGGGGCTCGTGCAAGGGCCGCTCGTGCCCAGGCCCCTCCCCCCCCGCCGCAGCCCCTTTTGCGCAGCCGCCCCTCCCCCCCCCCTCCCCTCCCCCCTCCGCAGCCGCAGCCGCCGCCGCAGCCCCCGGACGCCTGGGTCCCCTCCCGGACGCCTGGGTCCCCTCCCGGACGCCTGGGTCCCCCCCGGCCGCCTGGGTTCCTTTCCCTCCCCCCTCCCCCCAACCCCATCCTGACCCCCTCCCCCCCCTCCCGTCTCCCGGACGCCTGGGTCCCCTCTCTCTCCATCCTCCCGGACGCCTGGGTCCCTCCCGGACGCCTGGGTCCCCACCATGAAGGACCGGACCCAGGAGCTCCGCAGCGTGAGCGGGGGGGAAACGGGGGGCGGGGGGCACGGATGCCATAGGGGGCTGTAAGATGCTATAGGGGGCTACAAGACGCTATAGGGGGCTATAAGATGCCACAGGGGGCTGTAAGATGCTATAGGGGCTACAAGACGCTATAGGGGGCTATAAGATGCCACAGGGGGCTGTAAGATGCTATAGGGGCTACAAGACGCTATAGGGGGCTATAAGATGCCACAGGGGGCTGTAAGATGTCATATGGTCTATAAGATGCTATAGGGGCTACAAGACGCTATAGGGGGCTATAAGATGCTATAGGGGGCTGTAAGATGCTATGGGGCTATAAGACGCTATAGGGGTCTATAAGATGCCATAGGGGGCTGTAAGATGTCATACGGTCTATAAGATGCTATAGGGGGCTATAAGACGCTATAGGGGGCATAAGATGCCACAGGGGGCTGTAAGATGTCATACGGTCTATAAGATGCTATAGGGGCTACAAGACGCTATAGGGGGCTATAAGATGCCACAGGGGGCTGTAAGATGTCATACGGTCTATAAGATGCTATGGGGGCTATAAGACGCTATAGGGGCTGTAAGGTGCCATAGGGGGCCGTAAGATGTTATAGGGGCTATAAGATGCTATAGGGGGCTGTAAGACGCCGTAGGGGGTTATAAGATGCTATAGGATCTATATGATGCTATAGGGGGCTGTAAGATGCCATAGGATCTATAAGATGCTATAGGGGGCTGTAAGATGCCACAGGGGTCTATAAGATGCCATAGGATCTATAAGATGCTATAGGGGGCTGTAAGATGCCACAGGGGTCTATAAGATGTCATAGGATCTATAAGATGCTATAGGGGGATATAAGATGCTATAGGGGGCTGTCAGATGCCATAGAGGTCTATAAGATGCCATAGAGGTCTGTAAGATGCTATAGATTCTATAAGATGCTCTAGGGGCTCTAAGATGCTACAGGGGGCTATAAGATGCCATAGGGGGCTATGGGGGGCTGTGGGTGCCATAGGGTGCTGTGGGGTCCATAGGGGGCTATAGGGCACTATGGGGGGCTATGGGGCACCATGGGATGCTATACGGTGCTGGGGGGGGGCATAGGATGCTATAGGGTACTGTGGGGGCTATGGGGCACTATAGGATGCTATAGGTGCTATGGAGGGGCTATAGGATGCTGTGGGACGCCATAGGGGTCTATGGGTGCCCTGGGGGTCTGTGGGTGCTATGGGGGGGGTCTATGGGTGCTATGGGGGGTCTATGGGTGCTATAGGGGTCTATGGGTGCTATAGGGGGGTGTAAGATGCTGTGGGGCTCAGTGGGATGCCATAGGGTGCTATGGGGTCTATAGGATGCTCTAGGGCACTATGGGGTGCTGTGGGTGCTATGGGGTGCTCTAGGTGCTGTGGGGGGTGCTATAGGGTGCCGTGGGGTCTATAGGGTGCTATGGGGGGCTGTGGGGAGCTATAGGGCACTACAAGCTGCTATAGGGTCCTATAGGGTGCTATGGGTCACTATAGGGTGCTATGGGTGCTGGGGGGCTATGGGTCACTATAGGGCGCTATAGGGTTCTATGGGGGCTGTGGGTCGCTATAGGGCGCTATAGGGTTCTATGGGGTTCTATGGGGGCTGTGGGTCGCTATAGGGTTCTATGGGTCACTATAGGGCGCTGTGGGTCGCTATAGGGTCTATGGGGGCTGTGGGTGCTGTGGGGGGACACGCGGGGGCTCCCCGGACGCCTGGGTCCCCCCGGACGCCTGGGTCCCCGCAGGGGGCGGGGCCTGGCCCCGGGATCCCCCCCTCAGCCAATGGGCGGCCGGGAGAGCTCGAGGACGGGGCCGGGGGGGCGGCGGCCAATCAGGGGCCGCGGGGAGGGGCGGGTTATGCAAATGAGGCGCGGCGGGAGCCAATGGCGTGCGGGAGGGGCTGTGGTGCAGGGGCGGGGCTTATGCAAGTGAGCCGGCGCAAGCAGCCAATGGGGAGGGGCGGGATCAGGCCATGGAGATGACTCACAGCCCTCGGCCAATCGCAGCGCGGCTCCTCCCACCTATGCAAATGAGCGGGGGGGGAGGGCGGCCAATAGGGGCGCAGCGCTCAGTTTGTGAATGGGGGGGAATGCCTGGGTCCCCTCTCCCGGACGCCTGGGTCCCTCCCGGATGCCTGGGACCCCCCCCCGGACACCTGGGTCCCTCCCGGATGCCTGGGACCCCCCCCGGACACCTGGGTCCCCCCCCCGGACGCCTGGGTCCCCCCCACCCCGGATGCCTGGGTCCCTCCCGGATGCCTGGGTCCCTCCCGGACACCTGGGTCCCCAAAAACCTGTGTCTCCCCCGGCCGCCTGGGTCCCCCCGGACGCCTGGGTCCCTCCCGGACGCCTGGGTCCCCCGCAGGCCAAGGACAGTGACGATGAGGACGAGGTCGTCCACGTCGACCGCGATCACTTCATGGACGAGTTCTTCGAGCAGGTCGGGGCCTATAGACACCTATAGGGGCCCTAGAGACCCCCCCTATAGACCCCCGAGACCCCCATAGGACCCCCAGACCCCCCATAGGACCCCCAGACCCCCCATAGGATCCCCAGACGCCCTATAGGGTCCAGAGACCCCCTATGGAACCAAACACCCCTCCCCAAACTCATAGAGACTCTATAGACCCTCTGTAGGACCCCCAGGCACCGCCATGGACCCTATAGAGCCCCCAGGCCCCCATAGGACCCCCAGACACCCCCACGGACCCTATAGAGCCCCCAGACCTCTATAGGACCCCTAGACCCCCCCATAGGACCCCCAGACACCCATGTCCCCATTGTCCCCATTGTCCCCAGGTGGAGGAGATCCCCATTGTCCCCATGTCCCCATTGTACCGATTGTCCCCATTGCTGTGACATTGTCCCCATTGTCCCCATGTCCCCATTGTCCCCATGTCCCCATTGTCCCATTGTCCCAGGTGGAGGAGATCCCCATTGTCCCCATTGTCCCCATTGTCCCCATGTCCCCATTGTCCCCATTGTCCCCATGTCCCCATGTCCCCATTGTCCCCATTGTCCCATTGTCCCAGGTGGAGGAGATCCCCATTGTCCCCATTCTTGTCCCCATTGTCCCCATGTCCCCAGGTGGAGGAGATCCCCGTTGTCCCCATTGTCCCCATTGTCCCCATTGTCCCCATGTCCCCATGTCCCCATTGTCCCCATTGTCCCATTGTCCCAGGTGGAGGAGATCCCCATTGTCCCCATGTCCCCATTGTCCCCATGTCCCCACTGTCCCATTGTCCCAGGTGGAGGAGATCCCCATTGTCCCCATGTCCCCATTGTCCCCATGTCCCCAGGTGGAGGAGATCCCCATTGTCCCATTGTCCCCATGTCCCCACTGTCCCCATGTCCCCAGGTGGAGGAGATCCCCATTGTCCCCATTGTCCCCATTGTCCCCATGTCCCCATTGTCCCCATGTCCCCATTGTCCCATTGTCCCAGGTGGAGGAGATCCCCATTGTCCCCATTGTCCCCATGTCCCCATTGTCCCATTGTCCCAGGTGGAGGAGATCCCCATTGTCCCCATGTCCCCATTGTCCCCATTGTCCCATTGTCCCCATTGTCCCCATGTCCCCACTGTCCCATTGTCCCAGGTGGAGGAGATCCCCATTGTCCCCATGTCCCCATTGTCCCCATTGTCCCCATTGTCCCAGGTGGAGGAGATCCCCATTGTCCCCATGTCCCCATGTCCCCATGTCCCCATTGTCCCCATTGTCCCCATGTCCCCATGTCCCCATTGTCCCCATGTCCCCATGTCCCCATTGTCCCCATGTCCCCATTGTCCCCATGTCCCCACTGTCCCATTGTCCCAGGTGGAGGAGATCCCCATTGTCCCCATGTCCCCATTGTCCCCATGTCCCCATTGTCCCCATGTCCCCATTGTCCCCATGTCCCCACTGTCCCCATTGTCCCAGGTGGAGGAGATCCCCATTGTCCCCATTGTCCCCATGTCCCCACTGTCCCCATGTCCCCAGGTGGAGGAGATCCCCATTGTCCCCATTGTCCCCATTGTCCCCATGTCCCCATTGTCCCCATTGTCCCCATTGTCCCCACTGTCCCCATGTCCCCAGGTGGAGGAGATCCCCATTGTCCCCATTGTCCCCATTGTCCCATTGTCCCAGGTGGAGGAGATCCGCGGGTGCATCGAGAAGCTGTCGGAGGACGTGGAGCAGGTGAAGAAGCAGCACAGCGCCATCCTGGCCGCCCCCAACCCCGACGAGAGTGAGCGGGGGACATGGGGCACGGGGGGACATGGGGGACATGGGGACACGGGGGGACATGGGGACACGGGGGGACATGGGGGGATATGGGGACGTGGGGGGACATGGGGACATGGGGATATGGGGGGACATGGGGACATCAATGGGCACATGGGGGACACAGGGGGACATGGGGACATCGGGGGGACATGGGGACACGGGGGGACATGGGGGGATATGGGGACGTGGGGGGACATGGGGACACGGGGGGACATGGGGGGACATGGGGACATCAATGGGCACATGGGGGACACGGGGACATTGGGGGGACATGGGGACACGGGGGGACATGGGGGGATATGGGGACGTGGGGGGACATGGGGACATGGGGATATGGGGGACATGGGGACATCAATGGGCACATGGGGGACACCGGGGGACATGGGGACATTGGGGGGACATGGGGACACGGGGGGACATGGGGGGATATGGGGACGTGGGGGGACATGGGGACATGGGGATATGGGGGGACATGGGGACATCAATGGGCACAGGGGGGACACGGGGACATTGTGGGGACATGGGAACACGGGGGGACATGGGGACACAGGGGGACATGGGGGGATATGGGGACACGGGGACATCAGGGGGACATGGGGACGTGGGGGGACATGAGGGACATGGGGGGACATGGGGACGTGGGGGGATCATGGGGATATGGGGACATCAATAGGGACATCAGGGGACATAAGGATATGGGGACATGGGGGACACGGGGCACATGGGGGACATCGGGGGATATGGGGGGACACGGGGACATCAGGGGACATGGGGGACATCAATGGGGACATGGGGGGACATGGGGATATGGGGGGACATGGGGACATTGGGGACATGGGGATATGGGGGACATGGGGACAGGGGGACATGGGGGTGAATGGGGACAGGGGGACATGGGGAGACATTGGGGGGAATGGGGGACATTGAGGACATGGGGACATTTGGGACATGGGGACATCATGGGGGACTCCAGGAACTGGGGACACCATGGGGACACCATGGGGACACCATGGGGACATCATGGGGGGGACACGTGGGGTGTGGGGACCCCATGGAGACATCATGGGGACACCATGGGGACAACATGGGGGACATGTGGGATGTGGGGACACCATGGGGACATCATGGGGACATCATGGGGGACATGTGGGATGTGGGGACACCATGGGGACATCATGGGGACACCATGGGGACCCCCGGGGAGGTGACAGCCCTGTCCCCGCCGTCCCCAGAGACCAAGCAGGAGCTGGAGGACCTGACGGCCGACATCAAGAAAACGGCCAACAAAGTGCGCTCCAAGTTGAAAGGTGACACGGGGACACTTGGGGACACGTGGGGACACTCGGGGACACTCGGGGACACGTTGCGAGCGGTGTCCCCGCAGCCATCGAGCAGAGCATCGAGCAGGAGGAGGGGATGAACCGCTCGTCGGCCGATCTGCGCATCCGCAAGACACAGGTGACCCCCCCGTGTCCCCAGTGTCACCCCAACGGCACCCCCGTGTCCCCAACCCAATGGGATCACCCAGAACCCAATGAGATCGCCCAGAACCCAACGGGATCACCCAGAACCCAATGACATCAGTTAGAACCCAATGGGGTCACCCAGAACCCAATAACATCACTTAGAACCCAATAGGGTCACCCAGAACCCAATGAGATCGCCCAGAACCCAATGACATCACTTAGAACCCAATGGGGTACCCAGAACCCAACAAGCCCATTCAGAACCCAATGGGATCACCTAGAACTTGGGGGGGGACACCCCAAACCCAATGGGGTCACTTAGAACCCAACTGGGTCACCCAGAACCCAATGGGATAACCCAGAACCCAATGACGTCACTTAGAACCCAATGGGGTCACCCAGAACCCAATGAGATCGCACAGAACCCAATGGGGTCACCCAGAACCCAATGACATCACTTAGAACCCAATGAGGTCACTTAGAACCCAATGGGGTCAACCCAAACCCAACGAGCCCATTCAGAACCCATTGGGTCACCTAGAACCTGCGGGGGGACACCCCAAACCTGGGGGGACACCCCAAACCCAATGGGGTCACTTAGAGCCCAATGGGGTCACCCAGAACCCAATGATGTCACTTAGAACCCAAGGGGGTCACTTAGAACCCAATGGAGTCACTCAGAACCCCATGAGATCGCCCAGAACCCAATGACATCACTTAGAACCCAATGGGGTCACCCAGAACCCAATGACATCACTTAGAACCCAACGGAGTCACCCAGAACCCCATGAGATCGCCCAGAACCCAATGACATCACTTAGAACCCAATGGAGTCACCCAGAACCCCATGAGATCGCCCAGAACCCAATGACATCACTTAGAACCCAATGGGGTCCCCCAGAACCCCATGAGATCGCCCAGAACCCAATGACATCACTTAGAACCCAATGGGGTCACCCAGAACCCCATGAGATCGCCCAGAACCCAATGACATCACTTAGAACCCAATGGGGTCACCCAGAACCCAGTGATGTCACTTAGAACCCAAGGGGGTCACTTAGAACCCAATGGAGTCACCCAGAACCCCATGAAATCGCCCAGAACCCAATGACATCACTTAGAACCCAATGGGGTCACCCAGAACCCCATGAGATCGCCCAGAACCCAATGACATCACTTAGAACCCAATGAGGTCACCCAGAACCCAGTGATGTCACTTAGAACCCAATGAGGTCACCCAGAACCCAGTGATGTCACTTAGAACCCAATGGGGTCACCCAGAACCCAACAAGCCCATTCAGAACCCAATGGGATCACCTAGAACTTGGGGGGGACACCCCAAACCCAATGGGATCACCCAGAACCCAATGCCATCACTTAGAACCCAATGGGGTCACCCAGAACCCAACCACCCCCTGGATCCATCGTCACCTCCAATGTCACCCCCATGTCCCCCAATGGTGGTGACACCAGTGACACCACCCCCCGGATCCATCGTCACCTCCAATGCCACCCCCATGTCCCCCAATGGCGGTGACACCACCCCCCCGTTGTCACCCCCTTGTCACCGTGTTGTTGTCACCCGGTTGTCCCCCCGTTGTCCCCAGCACTCGACGCTGTCCCGCAAGTTCGTGGAGGTGATGACCGAGTACAACGCCACCCAGTCCAAGTACCGCGACCGCTGCAAGGACCGGATCCAGCGCCAGCTGGAGATCAGTGCGTCACGCGGGGGGGGGGGGACACCTGGGGACACCCCGGGGGGCGGGGGGGTCACCCCCATGTCGCTTGCGCAGCCGGGCGGACGACCACCAACGAGGAGCTGGAGGACATGCTGGAGAGCGGGAAGCTGGCCATCTTCACCGATGACGTACGTGCCCCGGGGGGCTGGGGGGCGCCTGGGACCCAGTGGGGGTGCCTAGAACCCAATGGGGCACCTAGAACCCAGTGGGGGTGCCTAGAACCCACTAGGGGCGTCTAGAACCCAATGAGACACCTAGAACACAGTAGGGGTGTCTAGAACCTATTGGGGCACCTAGAGCCCAGTAGGGGTGTCTAGAACCCGTTGGGGCACCTAGAACCCATTAGGGGTGTATAGAACCCAATGGGCACCTAGAACCAGTAGGGGTGTCTAGAACCCAATGGGCACCTAGAACCAGTAGGGGTGTCTAGAACCCAATGGGGCACCTAGAGCCCAATAGGGTAACCTAGAACCCAGTAGGGACACCTAGAACCCAATGAGACACCTAGAACCCAGTAGGGGCATCTAGAACCCAAAGGATCCATGCAGAACCCAATGGGGCCGCACAGAACCCAATGAAATGGCATCAACCCAAAACCAGTGAGATCACTTAGAACCAATGAGATCACTCAGAACCCAATGAGATCACTTAGACCCCAATGGGGTCACCCAGAACCCAACGACCTCATTCAGAACCCATTGGGTCACCCAGAACTGACCCGAACCCCCCAAACCCCACCCCCAACGCCCCCATTGGCCCACTCTCTTGGCCCCGCCCAGATCAAGATGGACTCCCAGATGACCAAGCAGGCGCTGAACGAGATCGAGACGCGGCACAACGAGATCATCAAACTGGAGACCAGTATCCGCGAGCTGCACGACATGTTCGTGGACATGGCCATGCTGGTGGAGAGCCAGGTACACCCCGACCAATGGGGGGCTTAGAACCCAATGGGGTCACCCAGAACCCAACGGGGTCACCCAGAACCCAACAGGGTCACCCAGAACCCAATGAGATCTTTTAGAACCCAATGGAGTCACCCAGAACCCAATGGGGTCACCCCGAACCCAATGAGAGCACTAAGAACCCAACTGGGTCACCCAGAACCCAATGGGGGCACTTAGAACCCAATGGGGTCAACCCCAACCCAATGAGTTCACTTAGAACCCAATGGGGTCACCCAGAACCCAACAGGGTCACCCCAAACCCAATGGGGTCAACCGAAACCCAACGATCCCATTCAGAACCCATTGGGTCACCTAGAACCTGGGGGGACACCCCAAACCTGGGGGGACACCCCAAACCCAATGGGATCACCCAGAACCCAATGAGATCACTTAGAACCCAATGGGGTCACCCAGAATCCAACGATCCCATTCAGAACCCATTGGGTCACCTAGAACCCGGGGGGACACCCCAAACCTGGGGGGACACCCCAAATCCAGTGGAGTCACCCAGAACCCAATGAGATCGATGGTTTGGATGGTTAATTGGTTGGGTAGTTGATTAACGGGTTGGGTGGTTGGTTAATTGGGTGGTTGGTTGGTTAATTGGGTGGACGGTTAATTACTCGGTTGGTTAATTGGGCGGTTGGAAGATCTTGGGGCCACCAAGGCTCACCTAGAACCCACCAAAACCCACTTTGGCGCCTCATTGCCTCACCTAGAACCCACCAAAACCCACTTTGTGGCCTCATTGCCTCACCTAGAACCCCCCCAAAGCCACTTTGGGACCTCATTGGCTCACCTAGAACCCACCAAAATCCACTTTGGCGCCTCATTAGCTCACCTAGAACCCACCCAAAGCCACTTTGGGGCCTCATTGGCTCACCTAGAACCCCCCCAAAGCCACTTTGGGGCCTCATTGGCTCACCTAGAACCCACCAAAACCCACTTTGGGCCTCATTGGCTCACCTAGAACCACCCAAAGCCATTTTAGCTCCTCATTGGCTCACCTAGAACCCACCCAAAGCCACTTCGGGGCCTCATTGGCTCACCTAGAACCCACCCAAAGCCATTTTAGCTCCTCATTGCCTCACCTAGAACCCACCAAAACCCACTTTGGGGCCTCATTGCCTCACCTAGAACCCCCCCAAAGCCACTTTGGCGCCTCATTGCCTCACCTAGAACCCACCCAAAGCCACTTTAGCTCCTCATTGGCTCACCTAGACCCCCCCAAACCCCTCCTTGGCGCTGATTGGCTGCCCCTGGCGGGCGTGTCCGCAGGGGGAGATGATCGACCGCATCGAGTACAACGTGGAGCACTCGGTGGATTACGTGGAACGCGCCGTGTCCGACACCAAGAAGGCCGTAAAGTACCAGAGCAAGGCGCGGAGGGTGAGCGGGAACCGCCCGGACGCCGGGGTCCCTCGGGGGGGCGGGGCCCGGACGCCGGGGTCCCTCGGGGGGCGGGGCCCGGACGCCGGGGTCCCTGGGTGGGGGCGGTTGGTAACGGCCGCTCTGTTCTGCTCTTTCTCTCCCGCTGCCGGATGCTGAATTCTTGTCATTCATCAAAATTTGACCATTATTTCTATTTATTTTTAATTTAATTCATCTGTTAAATTTTAATTTAAATTTAATTTTAATTTGGCTTTAATTTATTTTTCATCCCTGGTTTTATTTCCAATCAATTTGGGTTGAGTTTCAATCTCATCTTGCTTTGAAATTTCATCACTTGGGTTTGGACATTTGTGAAATTCTTGAAATTCTGAAATTCTGAATTGTTTTCAATTTTGACATTTTGACATTTTGACTTTTTGACTTTATTTTGGAATTATGAAAATTTGCATTTTTGAATTTTGAAATTTGGAATTTTTTAAATTTTGGGCTTTTGAAACTTCGGGATTTTGAATTTTTGGAATCCTGAACATTTGGAAATTTTAAATTTTTTAATTTTGGATTTTGAAAATTTTAAACTTTTGAATTTTGGAATTTTTAAAATTTTGAACTTTTGGCATTTTTGAATTTTGAAATTTTGACATTTTGAAATTTTTGCATTTTTGAAATTTTGCAATTTTTCAATCTTGAAATTTGGGCATTTTTTGAATTTTGAAATGTTGACTTTTTGCATTTTGAAATTTGAAATTTTGACTTTTTGAAATTTTGAAACTTTGAAACTTTGAAATTTTGGAATTTTTGAAATGTTTGAATTTTGGAAATTTTTTAATTCTTGGAATTTTGAAATTTTGGATTTTTGGAATTTTTGAATTTTGGAATTCTGGAATTTTTGAAATGTTTGAATTTTTGAATTTTGAAATTTTGCAATTTTTTAATTTTGAAATTTTTGAATTCTGAAATTTTGGAATTTTTGAAATTCTGGAATTTTGATATTTGGAAAATTATGAAATTTTTGAATTTTGACATTTTGGAATTTTTGAATTTTGACATCTTGGAATTTTTGAATTTTGAACTTTTTGAATTTTGAAAATTTTGGAATATTTGAATTTTGCCATTTTGGAATTTTTGAATTCTGGAATTTTGACATTTTGGAATATTTGAATTTTGACATTTTGAAATTTTTGAATTTTGACATTTTGAAATTTTTGAATTTTGACTTTTTGGAATTTTTGAATTTTGGAAATTTGGAAATTTTTGAATTTTGAAATTTTGAAATTTTTGAATTTTGAAATTTTGAAATTTTTGAATTTTGAAATTTTGAAATTTTTGAACTTTGAAATTTTGAATTTTTTGAATTTTTGAAATTTTGAAATTTTGGAATTTTTGAAATTCTGCAACTTTGGAAATTTTGCAATGTTGAACCGTTGGTTTTGGGCCGCAGAAGAAGATCATGATCATCATCTGCTGCGTGGTGCTGGGGGTGGTCCTGGCCTCCTCCATCGGGGGCACCCTGGGCCTGTAGCCCCTCCCCCGCCCCCCCCAATTAACCGCCCCTTAATTAACCCCGGAACGAGACCGACCCCCCCGCGCCCCCAATAAACAATGAGACGATCCATTGGGACCTTCATCCATCCCATCCGCCCCGGACGCCTGGGTCCCCCCGGACGCCTGGGTCCCCCCCGGACGCCTGGGTCCCTCCCGCTGCCATTGATGGGGGTGGGGGGGTGACCCCAGGGAGGGGTCAGAGGTCACGGGGGGTCGTTGAGGGGTCATGGGGGGGATGGGCCATGGACCATTCAACCAATTAACCAACTAATTAACCACCCAACCCATCAACCAACTAATTAACCGACCACCCAATTAACCATCCAACCAATCAACCGGGTAGCCAACTAATTAATGAACCACCCGACTCATTAATCAACCATCCCGCCAATTAACCACCCAAGTAATTAACTAGCCATCCGGTTCACCACCCAATTAACCAACCACCCAATTAACCAACCACCCAATTAACCAACCAACCCATTAATCAACCCTCCAGCCAATTAACCAACCACCTCATTAACCACCCAACCCATTAAGCAACCACCCAATTAACCCACCGCCCAACCCATTAATCAACCATCCAACTAATGAATGAGCCGCCCAACCCATTAATCACCCATTCAGCCAATTAATGAACGCCCCGCCCTAATTAACCCCCGCTGGCCCCGCCCCCTCGTGGTGACAGACGATCAACAGCTGAACTGCTCCCGGCTCCGCCTCTTCTTGCTCCGCCCCCCCGGACGCCTGGGTCCCCTTCCCGAACTCCTGGGTCCCCTCCCCGGACGCCTGGGTCCCCACCCGGACGCCTGGGTCCCCACCCGGACGCCTGGGTCCCCCCACCCCGGGGCCAAAACTGGGTCGGTTTCACCAATTTAATCACGTGGGTGGAGCCAAAGCGCCGAGTGGGAGGAGCCAAAGCCCCCCCCCCGGGGGGTGGGCGGGGCCCGGACGCCTGGGTCCCCTGGTGGGGGTCGGGGGTCAAAGGTCGTCGGCCAGCAGCATGGGGGAGCCCAGGTCGCGCTGGAGGCTCTCGAGGGAGGCGGGGCTGAGCCGATGGACCTCCAGCCAATCAGCGAGCAGCGAGGCCGACAGCGGCGCCGAATCAGCTTGGCTGGGGTGGGGAGGGGGCGGGGCTTCAGCCCGGATGCCTGGGTCCCTTCCCCGGACTCCTGGGTCCCCCCCCGAAATCCTGGGTCCCTCCCGGACGCCTGGGTCCCCTCCCCAAACTCCCGGGTCCCTCCCCCAACTCCTGGTTCCCCCCTGAACTCCTGGGTCCCTCCCGGATGCCTGGGTCCCCTCCCGGACACCTGGGTCCATCCTGGAACTCCTGGGTCCCCTCCCCGAACTCCTGGGTCCCTCTTGGAACTCCTGGGTCCCCTCCCCGAACTCCTGGGTCCCCTCCCTGAACTCCTGGGTCCCCTCCCGAACTCCTGGGTCCCCTCCCGGACGCCTGGGTCCCTCACCTGTCCTTGGCGTCGCCCACGGCGTCCAGCGATTGGCTCAGAAACTCCTCCAGGTCGAACCCCACCCCGTAACCGGCGCCGCTGCCCTTGGGGGTCCCCGAGAACACGGGGGGCAGCGGGTCCTCCACCTGCAGGGGGCGCCGGGCGTGAGCGGGACACCCGGCGCCCGGACGCCTGGGTCCCTCCCGGACGCCTGGGTCCCTCCCCAGAACCCTGGGGACACTGAGGGATACTGGGGGATACTATTCATAGCGTTGTTAACTCTGGAACCTACTGATGACATCTACAGTGTACACAGCTCAGTGTTAACTCTGAAACCTACTGATAACATCTACAGTGTACACAACTCGGTGTTAACTCTGAAACCTACTGATAACATCTGAAACCTACTGATAATATCTACAGTGTACACAGCTCAGTGTTGTTAACTCTGAAACCTACTGATAACATCTACAGTGTACACAACTCGGTGTTAACTCTGAAACCTACTGATAACATTTATAGTGTACACAGCTCAGCGTTAACTCTGAAACCTACTGATAACATCTATAGTGTACACAGCTCAGTGTTAACTCTGAAACCTACTGATAACATTTATAGTGTACACAGCTCAGTGTTAACTCTGAAACCTACTGATAACATCTATAGTGTACACAGCTCAGTGTTAACTCTGAAACCTACTGATAACATCTATAGTGTACACAGCTCAGTGTTAACTCTGAAACCTACTGATAACATCTATAGTGTACACAGCTCAGTGTTAACTCTGAAACCTACTGATAACATCTGAAACCTACTGATAATATCTACAGTGTACACAGCTCAGTGTTAACTCTGAAACCTACTGATAACATCTGAAACCTACTGATAACATCTACAGTGTACACAGCTCAGTGTTAACTCTGAAACCTACTGATAACATCTGAAACCTACTGATAACATTTACAGTGTACACAGCTCAGTGTTGTTAACTCTGAAACCTACTGATAAGATCTGAAACCTACTGATAACATATACAGTGTACACAACTCGGTGTTAACTCTGAAACCTACCGATAACATCTAGAGTGTACACAGCTCAGTGTTAACTCTGAAACCTACCGATAACATCTATAGTGTACAGAGCTCAGTGTTAACTCTGAAACCTACCGATAACATCTATAGTGTACACAGCTCAGCGTTAACTCTGAAACCTACCGATAACATCTATAGTGTACACAGCTCAGTGTTAACTCTGAAACCTACCGATAACATCTATAGTGTACAGAGCTCAGTGTTAACTCTGGAACCTACAGTCTGGGGGACACTGGGGGACACCGGGGTCACCTCACCTGTGACTTGGAGAGCTGCTGTGTCACGGTGGCCACGTCGGGGTCGGCCGGCAGCTCCGGCCACGGTTGGGCAGCCGCGGCGGGGGGCGCGTGCTGGGGGGCGGGGGGCGGGGCCGGGGCGGCAGGCGGGGCCGGGGGGCGTGGCCGGGCGCGGTCGCGCATGCGGGTCCAGCGCTCCAGCAGGTGTCGGTCGTCGTCGCTCAGGACCAGCCCGCGCGGCTCCCGGTGCCGCTCGCGCTCCCGCTGCCGCTTCTCGCGCTCGCGGGCGCGTTCCTGGCGCCGGCGCCGCTTCTCCTCGCGCTCGCGCTGCCGCTCGGCCGCCGTCACCGGCTTGCGCACGTCCGCGGCGTCCGCGGCGGCCAATGGGGGGTCTGCGGGGAGGCGGGAGCCAATGGGAGGTGAGCGGGGAGGAGGTGAGGCAGTGGGAGCCAATGGAAGGCAACCCGACAACACAACCGGCCAATCAAATCAACCAACCAACCCAGCCAACCGTGATGAACCCAACTCAACCATGACCAACCCAACCCAACCCAACCATGACCAACCCAACCACAACCAACACAACTAACCCAACCATGACCAACCCGACCCAACCATGACCAACCCAACCATGACCAACCCAACCCAACCATGACCAACCCAACACAACCACGACCAACACAACCCTACCACGACCAACCCAACCATGACCAACCCAACCATGACCAACCCGACCATGACCAACCCGACCCAACCATGACCAACCCAACCATGATCAACCCAACCATGACCAACCCAACCATGACCAACCCAACCATGACCAACCCAACCCAACCACGACCAACACAACCCAACCATGACCAACCCAACCATGACCAACCCAACCCAACCATGGCTAACCCAACCCAACCACGACCAACCCAACCATGACCAACCCAACCATGACCAACCCAACTCAACCCAACCATGACCAACCCAACCCAACCATGACCAACCCAACTCAACCCAACCATGACCAACCCAACCCAACCACGACCAACCCAACCACGACCAACCCAACCACGACCAACCCAACCATGACCAACCCAACCCAACCATGACCAACCCAACCATGACCAACACAACCATAAACACAACTCAACCCAGCCATGACCAACCCAACCCAACCACGACCAACCCAACCACGACCAACCCAACCCAACCACGACCAACCCAACCATAACCAACCCAACCATGACCAACCCAACCATGACCAACCCAACCATGACCAACACAACCATAAACACAACTCAACCCAGCCATGACCAACCCAACTCAACCATGACCAACCCAACCCAACCATGACCAACCCAACCACGACCAACACAACCACGACCAACCCAACCCAACCACCTTCTGGCCACCAAAACCTTGAGCAGAAGCCACAAACCCAACCCTTCACCCCATGAGGGGACCCAGGTGTCCGGGCGCCACTTCCCCCCGCACCTTTGCTCTTGTTCCTCATGGCCGACTTGAGCAGCGCCGCCTTGAGGGCGGCCTTGGTGTCGTCCGAGATGGCGCCGTCGCGCTTGGGCGGGGCCCCCGGCTCCGCCTTCACCCGCGGGGACCCCATTGGGCAGTCGGGGGCGGGGGCGGGGCTGGGCATGTCCACGTCGGCGCACGGCCAGGCGGGGGTGGCGGTGGCCGCCGCGACATTGACGTTGGCCACGTTGACACCGGGGGCGCCCACGTTGACCTTCGCCGCTTTGACTTGGGCATTGACCACGTTGGCATTGACCCCGTTGGCCTTGGCGTTCACCACGGTGCCCTCGGCGTTGACCGCGTTGACGCTACCGTTGACCACGTTGACCGCGTTGACGTTGGTCTTGACTGTAGTGACGTTGGCGTTGACGCTACTGTTGACCGCGTTGACCACGTTGACCATGTTGACGCTACCGTTGACCACGTTGACCGTGTTGACGCTACTGTTGACCACGTTGATGCTACTGTTGACCACGTTGACTGCGTTGACGCTACTGTTGACCGCGTTGATGCTACCGTTGACCACATTGACTGCGTTGATGCTACCGTTGACCACGTTGATGCTACCGTTGACCGCGTTGACCACATTGATGCTACCGTTGACCGCGTTGGCCACATTGATGCTACCGTTGGCCACGTTGGCGCCGCCGTTGGCCCCGTTGACCACGTTGACCGTGCCGCCGTCGCCGTTGGCCCCGCCGTGCGCGCGCTGTGCCGGCGCCAGCGCCCCGCGGATGCCGTCGCGCCGCGCGTGGAAGTCTTCGATCTCGGCCACGATGGCCGCCTTGATCTCCTCCTTGGTGAGCGCGCGGCGCTCGAAGGCGAAGTCGAAGGCCGGGACGCACTCGGGCTCGTCCTCGGGGTCGTGGTACTTGGCCAGGAAGGGGTGCCCCAGCGCCTCGGCCACGCCCACGCGCTCGCGCGGGTCGAAGCGCAGCATCCTGCCCAGCAGCGCCAGCGCCGCGGGCTCGGCGCCGCCGAACAGGCTCTCCCAGGGCACCGGCGGGCGCGGCGGGAGGCTCTTGACGTAGGCGCGCACGCGCTCGGCGCCGATGGCGGCCATGACGGCGGCGGGCGGCGTCCCCAGCACCGCCATGATGAGCTGCAGCTGGTGCACGTAGTTGCGCCCCGGGAAGAGCTGCCGGCGCCCCAGCATCTCGGCGAAGATGCAGCCGACCGACCACATGTCGATGGCGCGCGTGTAGCGGTGCAGCGACAGCAGCAGCTCCGGCGCGCGGTACCAGCGCGTGGCCACGTACTCGGTCAGGAAGGCCTTGGCGTGCCGGGGGTCGCCGCCCAGCCCCCTGGCCATGCCGAAGTCGCCGATCTTGAGCTCGCAGTTCTCGTTGACCAGCAGGTTGGACGGCTTGAGGTCGCGGTGCAGGACGTTGGCCGAGTGGATGTACTTGAGCCCGCGCAGGAGCTGGTACAGGAAGTAGCGCACGTGCTCCAGCGACAGCGGCTGCGACGAGTGGATGATCTGGTGCAGGTCGCTCTCCATCAGGTCCAGCACCACGTAGCTGGTGGGGGGAAGGGAAAAGGGACCCAGGCGTCCGGGACGGGGTCGCTGTTGGTGTCGCCCAATGGACGAGGTGGCCTCCCGACCTCTAGGGGGCGCTGGGGACGTCCCCGTGGTGTCACCACTGCCCCATGGATCAAGTAGGATCCAACCCATGTGTCCTCCCGCCCTCTAGGGGGCGCTGGGGACGTCCCCGTGGTGTCACCACTACCCCATGGAGCAAGTGGGGTCCATCCCATGTGTCCTCCCGCCCTCTAGGGGGCGCTGGGGACATCCCCGTGGTGTCGCCACCGCCCAGTGGATCAAGTAGGATCCATCCCATGTGTCCTCCCGCCCTCTAGGGGGCGCTGGGGACGTCCCCATGGTGTCACCACTACCCCATGGAGCAAGTGGGGTCCATCCCATGTGTCCTCCAAGAGGACCCAGGCGTCCGGGAGGGGTCGCTATGGGTCAACGTCACCCAATGGGGCAGGTGAGCTCCACCCCACGCGTCCCCATGACCCACAGGAGGGACCCAGGCGTCCGGGAGGGGTCGCTATGGGTCAACGTCACCCAATGGGGCAGGTGAGCTCCACCCCATGTGTCCCCATGACCCACAGGAGGGACCCAGGCGTCCGGGAGGGGTCACTATGGGTCAACGTCACCCAATGGGGCAGGTGAGCTCCACGCCATGTGTCCCCATGACCCACAGGAGGGACCCAGGCGTCCGGGAGGGGTCACTATGGGTCACCATCGCCCAATGGGGCAGGTGAGCTCCACCCCACGTGTCCCCCTGCCCCACACGAAGGACCCAGGCGTCCGGGAATGGTCACTATGGGTCAACGTCACCCAAGGGGGCAGGTGAGCTCCACCCCACGTGTCCCCCCGCCCCACAGGAGGGACCCAGGCGTCCGGGAGGGGTCACTATGGGTCACCATCGCCCAATGGGGCAGGTGAGCTCCACCCCACGTGTCCCCCCGCCCCACGGGAGGGACCCAGGCGTCCGGGCGGCCGCGGGGACGCACACGGAGCGGAACTCGCCGTAGGGCACGGTGGGGCGCAGGATGTCCTTGATGCCGATGATGTTGTCGTGCTTGAAGTGCTTGAGGATCTTGAGCTCGCGCAGCGTGCGCTTGGCGTTGGTGGCCACGTCGAACGCGTTCGGGATCTTCTTGATGGCCACCGCCTGGCCTGCGGACCCAGGAGTGCCCCATGGGACCCAGGAGTGCCCCCAGGGAGCCAGGAGTGCCCCATGGACCCAGGAGTGCCCCATGGACCCAGGAGTGCCCCCAGGGAGCCGGGAGTGCCCCATGGACCCAGGAGTGCCCCATGGACCCAGGAGTGCCCCCAGGGAGCCAGGAGGTTGGGAGGGACCCAGGAGTGCCCCCAGGGAGCCGGGAGTGCCCCATGGACCCAGGAGTGCCCCCATGGACCCAGGAGTGCCCCCAGGGAGCCGGGAGTGCCCCCATGGACCCAGGAGTGCCCCATGGACCCAGGAGTGCCCCCAGGGAGCCAGGAGTGCCCCCAGGGACCCAGGAGTGCCCCCAGGGAACCAGGAGTGCCCCATGGACCCAGGAGTGCCCCCAGGGACCCAGGAGTGCCCCCAGGGAGCCAGGAGTGCCCCATGGACCCAGGAGTGCCCCCAGGGAGCCGGGAGTGCCCCATGGACCCAGGAGTGCCCCATGGACCCAGGAGTGCCCCCAGGGAGCCGGGAGTGCCCCATGGACCCAGGAGTGCCCCCAGGGAGCCAGGGGTGCCCCATGGACCCAGGAGTGCCCCCAGGGAGCCGGGAGGTCGGGAGGGACCCAGGAGTGCCCCAAGGGAGCCAGGAGTTTAGGAGGGACCCAGGAGTGCCCCCAGGGAGCCAGGAGTGCCCACATGGACCCAGGAGTGCCCCCAGGGAGCCAGGAGGTCGGGAGGGACCCAGGAGTGCCCCCAGGGAGCCAGGAGTGCCCCATGGACCCAGGAGTGCCCCCAGGGAGCCGGGAGTGCCCCCATGGACCCAGGAGTGCCCCCATGGACCCAGGAGTGCCCCCATGGAACCAGGAGTGCCCCCAGGGAGCCGGGAGGTCGGGAGGGACCCAGGAGTGCCCCCAGGGAGCCGGGAGTGCCCCCATGGACCCAGGAGTGCCCCCATGGACCCAGGAGTGCCCCCAGGGACCCAGGAGTGCCCCCAGGGAGCCAGGAGTTTAGGAGGGACCCAGGAGTGCCCCCAGGGAACTAGGAGTGCCCCATGGGACCCAGGAGTTCGGGAGGGGACCCAGGAGTGCCCCCAGGGAGGCAGGAGTTCGGGAGGGACCCAGGAGTTCGGGAGGGACCCAGGAGTGCCCCCAGGGAGGCAGGAGTTCGGGAGGGACCCAGGAGTTCGGGAGGGACCCAGGAGTGCCCCAAGGGACCCAGGAATTTGGGAGGGGAACCAGAAGTTTAGGAGGGACCCAGGAGTGCCCCAAGGGACCCAGGAGTGACCCATGGGACCCAGGAGTGCAGGGAGGGGACCTGGGAGTTCGGGGGGGGAACCAGGAGTGCCATGAGGGACCCAGGAGTTTGGGGAGGGACCCAGGAGTCCGGGAAACCCACCCAAGGGCACCCAGGTGTACAGGAGGGACACAGGACTTCAGGGGGGACCCAGGCATCCGGGAGGGACCCAGGCGTCCGGGAGGGACCCAGGTGTCCGAGGGGGGACCCAGGCGTCCGGGAGGGGACCCAGGCGTCCGGGGGGGACACCCAGGCGTCCGGGTGGGGACCCAGGTGTCCGGGAGGGGACCCAGGCGTCCGGGAGGGACCCCGGCGTCCGGGAGGGACCCCGGCGTCCGGGGGGGCCGTCGCGCTCACCGGTGTCGCGGCGCCGGGCGGAGCTGACGACGCCGTAGGCGCCGGTGCCGATGGTCTCGATGATCTCGTACTCGTCCCCCACGTCGAACGTCACGTCCAGCGCTCGAGCCTTGAGCAGCGCCAGGGGGCCCCCGCCCTGCCCCCGCTCCGCCTCCGCCATGGGGCCTGCGGGGACCCCGGCGTCCGGGACCCATGGACCCCACGGACCCGCATACCCCAGGGACCCCGGCGTCCGGGACCCATGGACCCCAGGGACCCGCATACCCCAGGGACCCCGGCGTCCGGGACCCATGGACCCCAGGGACCCGCATACCCCAGGGACCCCGGCGTCCGGGACCCATGGACCCCAGGGACCCACATATTCTAAGGACCCGCATATTCTAGGGACCCCGGCATCAATGGGGGACCCAGGAGTTCAGGAAGGGACCCAGGAGTACCCCAAGGGACCCAGGAGTTCGGGGGGACCCAGGAGTTCAGGAGGGACCCAGGAGTTCGGGAGGGACCCAGGAGTTCGGGAAGGACCCAGGAGTTCGGGAGGGGACCCAGGAGTTCGGGCCCCATAGACCCCAGGGACCCACATATTCTAACAACTCAGATGTCTGGGAGGGACCCAGGAGTTCGGGGGGGGACCCAGGAGTGCCCCAAGGGACCCAGGAGTTCGGGAGGGACCCAGGAGTTCGGGGGGGACCCAGGCGTCCGGGGGGGACCCAGGCGTTCGGGGAGGGACCCAGGAGTTCGGGAGGGGACCCAGGCGTTCGGGAGGGACCCAGGCGTTCGGGAGGGACCCAGGAGTTCGGGAGGGACCCAGGAGTGCGGGGGGGACCCAGGAGTTCGGGGGGGACCCAGGAGTTCGGGAGGGACCCAGGAGTGCGGGGGGGACCCAGGCGTCCGGGGGGCCCCGGGCGCTCGGGCCGTTCCCATGGTAACCTCCCCCCCCCCGCCGCTCTCACCTCCTCCCGCCGCTTCCCCGCGGGGGGACCCGGATGCGGCCCCGCCCGGCCCCGCCCCCTCCCGAGCGCGCGGGCCAATCAGCGCTTCCCCCGCCTCGGCCCCGCCCGCGCTGCCGCCGGCCAATGAGCGCGCGGGGAGAGCGAACCCCGCCCCTTGTTGCTATGGGGAATGGGGAGGAAGTGGCAACGCGGGCGCGCTGCCATTGGCTGCAGCCGGCGGCGGGGGCGGGGCTTAGTAAAAAAACCATAAACGGCGATTGGACGATGCCCGCAGGGGCGGGGTCCCGAACACCTGGGTCCCAGGGGGGCGGGGCACAGAGGGGCGGAGCCGGAAGTGCCGCCTCGGCGGGTTTTTATTGGCTGTTACACGCGCGTGGGGGCGGGGCCTCTTTTTTCCCCGGAAGTGCTGGAGGGTGGGGGTGGGGCATCAAAGGGGCGTGGAGTCGATGGGGGCGGGGCCGTGACGTCGCTCGTGACGTCGCAGCCCCGCCCGGGACAGGAAGCGCTTGGGGCAGGAGGGGCACCGGAAGGGGCGGGGCTCGGGGGCGGCCACAGTGGGGGCGGCCATATTGGCCCCTCCATAGGGGGCGGCCATGTTGTTGTCGGCCATATTGGGCCCTCTGCTGGCGGCCATATTGGGGCCTGGACCAGCAGCCATACTGGGGCCCGGCCGCTCATCAGCGGCCACTTCCGGCTCCCCACCGGCGGCCATATTGGGGCCCACCCTGGCGGCCATCTTGGCTCCTATGCCGGCGGCCATATTGGCCGCTCCACAGGCAGCGGCCATGTTGGCAGCCGCCATATTGGGCCCTCCAATGGCGGCCATATTGGGGCCTAGACCAGCAGCCATATTGGTGCCGGTCACATTGGCATCCGCCATATTGTGCCCTCCCCCAGCGGCCATATTGGGGCCTAGACTGGCGGCCATATTGGGGCCTAGACTGGCGCCCATATTGGGGCCTAGACCAGTGGCCATATTGTGCCCCAGCCCGGCGGCCATATTGCCACCAACCGCGCCCCCAGTGGCCACGCCCCCTCCCCCCCCCTCCCCCCCTACTCCAGCGGCCATCTTGGGGCCTAGACCGGTGCCCATACTGTGCCCTCCCCCGGCGGCCATATTGGTGCCAGCCACACTGGTGGCGGCCATATTGAGCCCTCCCCCAGCGGCCATATTGAGGCCTAGACTGGCGACCATATTGGTGCCAGTCACATGGGTGTCAGCCATATTGTGCCCCAACCCGGCGGCCATATTGGTGCCAGTCACATGGGTGTCAGCCATATTGAGCCCCAGCCCGGCGGCCATATTGCCACCCACCCCACCCCCCCCCTCCCCGCCGCCCCCCCCCCTCCCCGGCGGCCATCTTGGGGCCTAGCCTGGCGGCCATATTGCCCCCCAACCCGGTGGCCATATTGGTGCCAGTGACATCACTGTCGGCCATATTGTGCCCCACTCTGGCGGCCATATTGGTGCCAGCCACACTGGTGGCGGCCATATTGTGTCTTCCCCCGGCGGCCATATTGGTGGCAGCCACATCAGTGTTGGCAGCCATATTGTGCCCCAGCCCGGCGGCCATATTGGTGCCAGCCACACCGGCGTCGGCCATATTGCGCCCTAGACTGGCGGCCATATTGAGCCCTAGTCCGGCGGCCATATTGCCCCCCACCCCGCCCCCCCCCCTCCCCGGCGGCCATCTTGGGGCCTAGCCTGGCGGCCATATTGCCCCCCAACCCAGCGGCCATATTGGTGCCAGCCACACTGGTGGTGGCCATATTGAGCCCTAGTCCGGCGGCCATATTGCCCCCCAACCCGGCGGCCATATTGCCCCCCACCCCGCCCCTCCCCTCCCCGGCGGCCATCTTGGGGCCTACACTGGCGGCCATATTGGTGCCAGCCACACCGGCGTCGGCCATATTGAGCCCTAGTCCGGCGGCCATATTGCCCCCCAACCTGGCGGCCATATTGGTGCCAGCCACACTGGTGGTGGCCATATTGAGCCCTAGTCCGGCGGCCATATTGCCCCCCAACCCGGCGGCCATATTGCCCCCCACCCCGCCCCTCCCCTCCCCGGCGGCCATCTTGGGGCCTACACTGGCGGCCATATTGGTGCCAGCCACACCGGCGTCGGCCATATTGAGCCCTAGTCCGGCGGCCATATTGCCCCCCAACCTGGCGGCCATATTGGTGCCAGCCACACTGGTGGCGGCCATATTGAGCCCTAGTCCGGCGGCCATATTGCCCCCCAACCCGGCGGCCATATTGGTGCCAGCCACACTGGTGGCGGCCATATTGCCCCCCACCCCGCCCCCCCCCTCCCCGGCGGCCATCTTGCCCGCCGCCCCCTCCCCGTGCGTCCTCTGGTGCTTGCGCAGCCCGGCCCTGCCCCCGAACCCTTTCCCGCAGCTGCCGCAGGCCCAGGGCCGCTCCCCGGCGTGCGCGCGCCGGTGCTTGCCCAGCGCCCCCCGCTCGCGGAAGCCGCGGCCGCAGTCGGCGCAGCGCCAGGGCCGCTCGGCGCCGTGGGTCAGCCGGTGCCGCTTCAGGTCCCACGAGGCCACGAAGCTCTTGCCGCAGTCGCCGCAGGCCCAGGGCCGCTCGCCCGTGTGCGTGCGCCGGTGCAGCGCCAGGTCGGCCGGCTGCCGGAACGCCTTCCCGCACTCGCGGCAGCCGTGCGGCTTCACCCCCTGGTGGGCGCGCTGGTGCCGCCGGAAGCTGGAGGGGTCGGCGAAGGTGCGGCCGCACTGCGGGCACAGGAAGGGCCGCTCGCCGGTGTGCACGCGCCGGTGGCTCTGGAAGGACGAGAGCTGCGTGAAGCTCTTGCCGCAGGCGTCGCAGGCGAAGGGCTTGCGCGGCGCGTGGATGCGCTGGTGGCAGGCGAGCGAGGACGAGCGGCCGAAGCTCTTGCCGCAGTCGGCGCACAGGAAGGGGCGCTCGCCGGTGTGGGCGCGCTGGTGGTTGCGCAGGTCCTTGAGCTCGGCGTAGGCCTTGGGGCACAGCGCGCAGCGGTGCGGGCGCACGCCGGCGTGGCCGCGGCGGTGCTTGCGCAGCACCGAGGGGTCGGCGAAGGCCTTGGGGCAGTCGGGGCAGGGGAAGGGGCGCTCGCCCGTGTGGGCGCGCGCGTGGATCGCCAGCTTGGACTGCGTGGGGAAGCTCTTGGCGCAGGCGCCGCAGGGGAACGGCGGCGACGGACGCGGGGGGGCGGCGGGGGGGGGCGCTCTGGGGGGATCCGGCGCGGTGGGGGCGTCTCCAGGGGGTTTGGTGGTGACATCGCCAAGGGGTTTGGGGGGATCCGTCATGGTGGTGGCGTCTCCAAGGGGTTTGGTGCTGGGACGTCCATGGGCTTTGGGTGGATCCATCATGGTGGTGGCATCTCCATGGGCTTTGGTGGTGGCATCTCCAAGGGGTTCAGACTTGGGATGTCCAAGGGCTTTGGGTGGATCCATCATGGTGGTGGCATCTCCATGGGCTTTGGCGGTGACATCTCCAAGGGGTTTGGGGGGATCCATCATGGTGGTGGCATCTCCATGGGCTTTGGTGGTGACATCTCCAAGGGGTTTGGGGGGATCCGTCATGGTGGTGGCATCTCCATGGGCTTTGGTGGTGGCATCTCCAAGGGGTTCAGACTTGAGTTCCCCAAGGGTTTTGGGGGGATCCATCATGGTGGTGGCATCTCCAAGGGCTTTGCGTTTGTTCATCATGGTGGTGGCGTCTCCATGGGCTTTGGTGGTGGCATCTCCAAGGGGTTCAGACTTGGGATCTCCAAGGGCTTTGGGCGGATCCATCGTGGTGGTGGCATCTCCAAGGGGTTCAGACTTGGGATCTCCAAGGGTTTTGGGGGGATCCGTCATGGTGGTGGCATCTCCAAGGGGTTCAGACTTGGGATCTCCAAGGGCTTTGGGTGGATCCATCATAGTGGTGGCATCTCCAGTGGGTTCGGACTTGGGATCTCCAAGGGGTTTGGTGCTGGGATGTCCATGGGCTTTGGGTTTGTCCATCATGGTGGTGGCATCTCCAAGGGGTTCAGACTTGGGATCTCCATGGGCTTTGCGTTTGCCCATCATGGTGGTGGCATCTCCAAGGGCTCTGGGTGGATCCATCATGGTGGTGGCATCTCCAATGGGTTCGGACTTGGGATCTCCAGGAGCTTTGGGGGGATCCATCGTGGTTGTGACACCCCTGCGGGTTCTGGGTTTCTTGACCGTGGTGGTGGCATCTCCAAGGGTTTCGGTGTTGGGGTCTGCAAGAGCTTTGGGCGCATTCATCGTGGTGGTGACACCTCTGCGGGTTTTGGGTCTCTTGACCATGACGGTGGCATCTCCAAGAGCTTTGGGGGGATCCATCATGGTGGTGGAATCTCCAAGGGGTTCGGACTTGGGATCTCCATGGGCTTCGGGTTTGTCCATCGTGGTGGTGGCATCTCCAACAGCTTCGGTGTTGGGGTGTCCATGAGCTTTGGGAGGATCCATCATGGCGGTGACACCTCTGCGGGTTCTGGGTTTCTTGACCATGGTGGTGGCATCTCCAAGGGCTTCAGTGTTGGGGTCTCCATGGGCTTTGGGTCTATTAATTGTGGTGGTGACACCCCTGCGGGTCTTGGGTCTCTTGACCACGGTGGTGGCATCTCCAGGGGCTTCAGTGGTGGCATCTCCAAGAGGTTTGGGTTTGTCCATCCTGGTGGTGCCACCCCTGCGGGTTCTGGGTCTCTTGACCATGGTGGTGGCGTCTTTGGGGGGATCCATTGCAGTGGTGGCATCTCCAGGGGGTTCGGTGGTGGCATCTCCAAGAGCTTTGGGGGGATCCACCATGCTGGTGGCATCTCCAAGAGCTTTGGGTTTGTCCATCCTGGTGGTGCCACCCCTGCGGGTTCTGGGTTTCTTGACCACGGTGGTGGCATCTCCAAGAGCTTTGGGTGGACCCATCGTGGTGGTGGCATCTCCAAGGGGTTCAGTGTTGGGGTCCCCAAGACCTTTGGGTGGATCCATCATGGTGGTGGCATCTCCAAGACCTTCAGTGTTGGGGTCCCCAAGACCTTTGGGGGGATCCACCATGGTGGTGGCATCTCCAAGAGCTTCAGACGAACCCCCCATGGTGGTGGCATCTCCAGGGGCTTCGCTGGTGGCACCTCCAAGAGCTCCGGGTTCACCCACCATGGTGGTGGCATCTCCAGGCTCTTCCGCCTTGGGATCCCCAAGACCTTTGTGTCCGTCTGTCCCGCTGGTTCCATCCCCGCGTCCGTCTGTCCCACCGGTTCCGTGTCCATCTGTCCCGCCGGTTCTGTCCCCGTGTCCGTCTGTCCCTCCGGTTCCGTGTCCAACTGTCCCACCAGTTCCGTGTCCGTCTGTTCCTCCGGTTCCGTGTCCGTCTGTCCCGCCGGTTCTATCCCTGTGTCCGTCTGTCCCACCGGTTCCATGTCCGTCTGTCCCACCAGTTCCGTGTCCGTCTGTTCCTCCGGTTCCATGTCCGTCTGTCCCGGCGGTTCCGTCCCCGTGTCCGTCTGTCCCGCCGGTTCCGTGTCCGTCTGTCTCACCGGTTCCGTGTCCGTCTGTCCTGCCGGTTCTATCCCCGTGTCCGTCTGTCCCGCCGGTTCCATGTCCATCTGTCCCACCAGTTCCATGTCCATCTCTCCCTCCGGTTCCGTGTCCGTCTGTCCCTCCGCTTCCGTGTCCATCTGTCCTGCCGGTTCCGTGTCCGTCTGTCCCGCCGGCTCCGTGTCCGTCTGTCCCGCCGGTTCTGTCCCCGTGTCCGTCTGTCCCACCGGTTCCGTGTCCGTCTGTCCCGCCGGTTCTATCCCTGTGTCTGTCTGTCCCACCGGTTCCATGTCCGTCTGTCCCGCCGGTTCTATCGCCGTGTCCGTCTGTCCGGCCGTCCCTGTCCCCCATGGTGCTGGCGCCGCAGGACCTGCCGTTTTAACCATTTCTGTGCCGTTTCCCCCCCATTTTCCCCCATTTTCCCCATTTCCACCATTTTCCCCCATTTGCCGCCCCTCCCCCGGGGGCGTGGCCGCCCCTCCCCCCGCCGCCGCCATCTTGTTTTCCCGCACGGGGGGGGGAGGGGAGGGGGGGAGGGGGGTCCCCCATTCAGCGGCGCCGCGAAGCCCCACGGGACGGGGGCGGGGGGGGGCGGCAGTTTTGGGGCGGATTTTCGCGATTTCGGGTCGGTCGCGAAGCGGCGGGGGGAGGGGGGGGCGGGGGGGAGGGGCGGGGATGGGGGGGAGGGGGGAGGGGGGAGGGGGTCCCGGTTGTACCTGCGGAGCCGCTCGGCGGGCGCTAGGACCTGGGGGGGGGCGGGGAGGGGCGGGGCTTCCGGCCCGGCCAATCACAGCGGGGCTTGTTCTGCAGCCACGCCCCCCTCCGGGAGCGCGGGGGATTGTGGGATGGAGAGAGATACACACCCCCCCACCCCCCCGAACGCCTGGGTCCCTCCCGAACTCCTGGGTCCCTCCCGCACTCCTGGGTCCCCTGAACTCCTGGGTCCCCCCCGAACTCCTGGGTCCCTCCCGAACTCCTGGGTCCCTCCCGAACTCCTGGGTCCCCCCCGAGCTCCTGGGTCCCTCCCGAACTCCTGGGTCCCTCCCGAACTCCTGGGTCCCCCCGCACTCCTGGGTCCACACGTTGGTGCTTTCACCTCCTTTATTGTGCGTTTCCCGCTACAAAGTCCCAAAACCCCGTGAATTCCGCCCAAAACGTGGGCGCCCGCCACCGGGACCCCCCCCAGGGGACAAACGTCCCCTTGGCCCCCGTGTTCCCACCATTGCCACCCCAGGGGTCCCCAAGGTCCTGGTGGGGTCCCCAAAGGGTCCCCAGGGTCCTATTCACACCCCTTGGCCATTGTCATTGTCACCCGAGGTGTCCCCAAGGTCCCATCAAGTCTCCTTGGTCCCTGTCACTGTCACCCAAGGTGTCCCCGGGGTCCATTGAGGTGTCCCCAAGGTCCATCGAGGTGTCCCCAAGATCCACTGGGGTGTCCCCAAGATCCACTGGGGTGTCCCCAAGATCCACTGAGGTGTCCCCAGGGTCCATTGAGGTGTCCCCAAGATCCACTGGGGTGTCCCCAAGACCCATGGACGTGTCCCCAAGACCCATGGAGGTGTCCCCAAGATCCACTGAGGTGTCCCCAGGGTCCACCGAGGTGTCCCCAAGCTCCACTGACACATCCCCCAGGGGGTCCCCAAGGTCCCATCAAGTCACCTTGGTCCCTGTGTCCTCGTCATTGTCACCCGAGGTGTCCCCAGGGTCCATGGAGGTGTCCTCAAGATCCATCGAGGTGTCCCCAAGATGCATGGAGGTATCCCCAAGATCCACTGGGGTGTCCCCAGGGTCCATGGAGTTGTCCCCAGGGTCCATGGAGGTGTCCTCAAGATCCATCGAGGTGTCCCCAAGATCCACTGGGGTGTCCCCAGGGTCCATTGAGGTGTCCCCAAAATCCACTGGGGTGTCCCCAGGGTCCATGGAGGTGTCCCCAGGGTCCATCGAGGTGTCCCCAAGATCCACTGGGGTGTCCCCAGGGTCCATTGGGGTGTCCCCAGGGTCCATGGAGGTGTCCCCAAGGTCCATGGAGGTGTCCCCAGGGTCCATCGCCACGTCCCCAGCGGTGTCCCCAAGGTCCATCGCCACGTCCCCGGCGTCCCCCGCGCTGTCCCCGAGCCCCCAGGTGTCCTCGAGCTCCCAGATGTCCCCAAGCTCGTCCTCATCGTCCCCCAGCGCCTCGGGGGGGACCCCGAAATCCTCCTCCAGCTGGTCCCCATCGTCATCGTCCCCGCTGTCCGGGCGCAGCAGCAGCGGGTCCCCCTGTCCCCAGGGCTCGGGTGACGACGCGGGTGACGGCGCGGGTGACAACGGTGACAAGGCGCGCAGCAGCGCCCCCGCCAGGCGCCGGGGGCACCGCGCCACCCGCGCCGCCCGGCGCAGCCGCCGCGTCACCGTCACCACGTCCCCGGTGACAATGGCACCGGCCGCGCGGGCGCCCAGGGGGACGCAGCCCCAGCGCTCGGCCAGCGCCCACAGGGACACCGGGGACAATGAGGGGGACACTGGGGACAATGCGGGGCTGGGGTTTGGGGACAACGGGGACACCTGGGGACAAGGGCTGGAGGGGGTTGGGGACACTTGGGGACAGTGGGAGGGGTTTGGGGACAGTGGGGACACCTGGGGACAAGGGTTGGAGGGGTTTGGGGACACTTGGGGACGTTGAGATGGGTTGGAGGGGTTTGGGGACAATGGGGTGATGGGGTTTGGGGACAATGGGGACACCTGGGGACAAGGGTTGGAGGAGTTTGGGGACACTTGGGGACATTGAGATGGGTTGGAGGGGTTTGGGGACAATGGGGTGATGGGGTTTGGGGACAACGGGGACACTTGGGGACAAGGGTTGGAGGGGGTTGGGGACACTTGGGGACATTGAGATGGGTTGGAGGGGTTTGGGGACAATGGGGCACTGGGGTTTGGGGACAACGGGGACACCTGGGGACAAGGGCTGGAGGGGGTTGGGGAGACTTGGGGACAGTGGGAGGGGTTTGGGGACAGTGGGGACACTGGGGGACGTTGAGATGGGTTTGGGGACAATGGGGACACTTGGGGACGTTGAGATGGGTTGGAGGGGTTTGGGGACACTGGGGGACATTGAGATGGGTCGGAGGGGTTTGGGGACAATGGGGGACATTGAGATGGGTTTGGGGACAACGGGGCACTGGGGTTTGGGGACAATGGGGACACTTGGGGACAAGGGTTGGAGGGGTTTGGGGACACTTGGGGACAGTGGGAGGGGTTTGGGGACAATGGGGACACTGGGGGACGTTGAGATGGGTTTGGGGACAACGGGGCACTGGGGTTTGGGGACAATGGGGACACTGGGGGACATTGAGATGGGTTGGAGGGGTTTGGGGACAATGGGGACACTTGGGGACATTGAGATGGGTTGGAGGGGTTTGGGGACACTGGGGGACATTGAGATGGGTTTGGGGACAGTGGGGACACTTGGGGACATTGAGATGGGTCGGAGGGGTTTGGGGACAATGGGGTGATGGGGTTTGGGGACAATGGGGACACTGGGGGACATTGAGATGGGTTGGAGGGGTTTGGGGACACTGGGGGACGTTGAGATGGGTCGGAGGGGTTTGGGGTCACTGTGGCCCCGGGGCTCGGTGACACTGATGGTGACAATGGTGACACTGGTGACAATGGTGACACTGGTGACACCGCGCCCGCCAGCAGCGCGGCCGCGTGGGCCTCGAACCCCGGCAGCAGGAAGCGCCGCGCCAGCGCGACGGCGGCGCCGAGCACGGCGGGGGGCGGCGGGGGGGCCATCTGGGGACAGGGGGCGCCGCGGCAGCCGTGGGCGAAGTGCAGGAGCAGCCGCAGCGGGCGCCGGGGACACCGGCCCAGGGTCACCGACCCCCGGCGCCGCTCGGAGAACGGGCCGCGCAGCAGCGCCCCCAGCGCCGGGACGCGCGCGACAGCGCCCGGCGCAGCGCCGGCACGCCGGGGGGGGCGCCCGACGGCAGCAGGGACACGTCGTGGGGGACGCGGAGTACGGGCAGGGGGGGGGCGGGGGGGGCACCGGGGGGGCGCCCGAGGGGGGCGGGGACACGTCGTGGGGGGACACGGAGTACGGGCAGGGGGGGGGCGGGGGGGGCACTGGGGGGGGCAAAGGGGACACCGGGGGGGGCGGGGACACGTCGTGGGGGGACATGGAGTACGGGCAGGGGGGGGGCGGGGGGGACACGTCGTGGGGGGACGCGGAGTACGGGCAGGGGGGGGGCGGGGGGGACACCGGGGGACGGGGGTGGGAGGGGCTTGGGGACAGTGGGGACACTTGGGGACAGTGGGAAGGGTTTGGGGACAATGGGGACACCAGGGGACATTGAGATGGGTCGGAGGGGTTTGGGGACAATGGGGGATGAGGGTGGGAGGGGTTTGGGGACACTTGGGGACATTGAGATGGGTCGGAGGGGTTTGGGGACAATGGGGGACGAGGGTGGGAGGGGCTTGGGGACAGTGGGGACACTTGGGGACAAGGGTTGGAAGGGTTTAGGGACAATGGGGACACTTGGGGACAAGGGTTGGAGGGGTTTGGGGACACTTGGGGACAGTGGGAGGGGTTTGGGGACAGTGGGGACACTTGGGGACATTGAGATGGGTTGGAGGGGTTTGGGGACAATGGGGTGATGGGGTTTGGGGACAATGGGGACACTTGGGGACAAGGGTTGGAGGGGCTTGGGGACACTTGGGGACAGTGGGAGGGGTTTGGGGACAGTGGGGACACTTGGGGACATTGAGATGGGTCGGAGGGGTTTGGGGACAATGGGGTGATGGGGTTTGGGGACACTGGGGACACTCGGGGACAAGGGTTGGAGGGGTTTGGGGACACTTGGGGACAGGAGGGGGGGTCCCAGAGGGGCCGTTTGGGGGGCGTTGGGGACACGTGGGGACACGGGGACCCCGGGGGGCGTTTGGGGGCCCTTGGGGACACTTGGGGACAATCGCGGGTGTCCCCGTGTCCCTCCGGGTGTCCCCAGGTGTCCCCAGTGTCCCCATGTCCGTCCGGGTGTCCCCGGGTGTCCCCAGTGTCCCCGTGTCCCTCCGGGTGTCCCCAGGTGTCCCCAGTGTCCCCGTGTCCCTCCGGGTGTCCCCGGGTGTCCCCAGTGTCCCCGTGTCCCTCCGGGTGTCCCCAGGTGTCCCCGAGCGTCACCGGGTGTCCCCAGGGGTCCTGCAGGTCCCCGCTGTCCCCACGGGTGTCACCGGTGTCACCGTGTCCCTTCACGGGTCCCCAGAGCTCCTCGGTGTCACCGTCCACCTGCGGGTCCCATGGCCCCCGTGATGTCCCCAAGCCCCCCATCCCGTGTCCCCAGTGATGTCCCCAAGGGCCTGTGACGTCCCCATGTCCCCAAAGGGTCCTTGATGTCCCCAACCCCCCCATCCCCAGTGTGTCCCCAGCGTCCCCCATGTCCCAGATGTCCCCAATGGGTCCCCAATGTCCCCAATGTCCCCAATGGGTCCCCAATGTTCCTGTCCCCCCATGTCCCCAATGTCCCTGATGTCCCCAATGGGTCCCCAATGTCCCTGTTCCCCTCATGTCCCCAAAGGGTCCCCGATGTCCCCATGTCCCTGTGTCCCCCACGTCCCCGTGTTCCCAAGGGGTCCCCAATGTCCCTGTCCCCCCCATGTCCCCAATGTCCCCAAGGGGTCCCCAATGTCCCTGTGTCCCCCATGTCCCCGATGTCCCCAAGGGGTCCCCAATGTCCCTGTGTCCCCCATGTCCCTGTGTTCCCAAGAGGTACCCAATGTCCCTGTCCCCCCCATGTCCCCGATGTCCCCAAGGGGTCCCCAATGTCCCTGTCCCCCCCATGTCCCCGATGTCCCCAATGGGTCCCCGATGTCCCCAATGTCCCTGATCTCCCCATGTCCCCAATGGGTCCCCAATGTCCCCCATGTCCCCAGTGTCCCCAAGGGGTCCCCGATGTCCCCAATGTCCCCCATGTCCCCGATGTCCCCATGTCCCCAATGCGTCCCCGATGTCCCCAATGTCCCCCATGTCCCCGATGTCCCAGTGTCCCCAATGGGTCCCCGATGTCCCCAATGTCCCCGATGTCCCAGTGTCCCCAAGGGGTCCCCAATGTCCCCCGTGTCCCAGTGTCCCCAGTGGGTCCCCGATGTCCCCAATGTCCCCCATGTCCCAGTGTCCCCAAGGGGTCCCCCATGTCCCCAATGTCCCCAATGTCCCCCATGTCCCAGTGTCCCCAAGGGGTCCCCCATGTCCCCAATGTCCCCAAGGGGTCCCCGATGTCCCCAATGTCCCCGATGTCCCAGTGTCCCCAAGGCGTCCCCGATGTCCCCCATGTCCCCAGTGTCCCCAGTGGGTCCCCGATGTCCCCAATGTCCCCCATGTCCCCGATGTCCCCAATGGGTCCCCGATGTCCCCCATGTCCCCGATGTCCCCATGTCCCCAATGCGTCCCCGATGTCCCCAATGTCCCCGATGTCCCAGTGTCCCCAATGGGTCCCCGATGTCCCCGATGTCCCCACTGTCCCCAGTGTCCCCAAGGGGTCCCCGATGTCCCCAATATCCCCGATGTCCCCCGTGTCCCCAAGGGGTCCCCGATGTCCCCAATATCCCCGATGTCCCCCGTGTCCCCAAGGGGTCCCCATGCCCCACCTGCGCGTGCCGGTGTCCCCGGAGCTCCACGATGGCGTCGGCCGCGTAGAGCGCGAAGGCCGGGGGGAGGTGACGGGGGGCCGCCGGTGACGTCGCCGATGACGTCGCCGATGACGTCACCGCGTCCAGCAGCAGCGCCAGCGCCCCCTGCGGGCCCCACAGCAGAGAGCACAGCGGGGACCCCGGCCTGGGGATGGGGACAACAATGGGGACAATGGGGACAATGGGGTAATAATGGGGACAATGGGATAATAGGGAAAATGGGACAACGGGGACAAGGGGACAATGGGGACATGGGGAGAACGGGGACAAGGGGACAATGGGATAATGGGGATAATGGGGACAATGGGGACAAGGGGACAATGGGGACAATGGGAGAATGGGACAAGGGGACAATGGGATAATGGGGAAAATGGGACAATGGGGACAATGGGACAATGGGACAATGGGATAATGGGGGCAATGGGGACAATGGGGACAATGGGACAATGGGACAATGGGACAATGGGGGCAATGGGGACAATGGGGACAATGGGGACAATAGGAATAATGGGACAATGGGGACAATGGGACAATGGGGGCAATGGGGACAATGGGGGCAATGGGGACAATGGGACAATGGGACAATGGGGACAATGGTGATATGGGGACAATGGGACAATGGGGGCAATGGGGACAATGGGACAATGGGACAATGGGACAATGGGACAGTGTGGACAATGGGACAGTGGGACAATGGGACAATGTTGATACGGGGACAGTGGGATAATGGGACAATGGGACAATGGGACAATGGGACAATGGTGATACGGGGACAGTGGGGTAATGGGACAATGGGGACAGTGGGGACAACGGTGATAGGGGGACAGTGGGGTAATGGGATAATGGGACAATGGGGACAATGGGGACAATGGGACAATGGGGACAATGGGGACATGGGGACAATGGGACAATGGGGACAATGGGACAATGGGACAATGGGACAATGTTGATACGGGGACAGTGGGGTAATGGGACAATGGGACAGTGTGGACAACGGGGCATCGTGGGGATCGCGGAGATAATGGGCTCTATACAGGATCTGTATGATCTATAGCTGTCTATAGGTATCTATAAGGCGTCCATAGGATATCTGTATGACCTACAGGGTGTCTATAGGCTCTATAGGGTGTCTATATCATCTAAAGCGTGTCTATAGGGTGTCTATATGACCTATAGAGTGTCTATAGGGTCTATAGGGTATCTATATGATCTATAGGGTGCCTATAGGGTCTATAGGATGTCTATATGATCTAAAGGGTGTCTATAGGGTGTCTATATGACCTATAGGATGTCTATACGATCTAAAGGGTGTCTATAGGGTGTCTATATGATCTATAGGGTGCCTATACGATCTAAAGGGTGTCTATAGGGTGTCTATATGATCTATAGGGTGTCTATATGATCTAAAGGGTGTCTATAGCATGTCTGTATGATCTATAGGGTGTCTATATGATCTAAAGGGTGTCTATAGGGTGTCTATATGATCTATAGGGTGTCTATATGATCTAAAGGGTGTCTATAGCGTGTCTGTATGATCTATAGGGTGTCTATATGATCTAAAAGGTGTCTGCAGGGTGTCTATATGATCTATAGGGTGCCTATACGATCTAAAGGGTGTCTACAGGGTGTCTATATGATCTATAGGGTGCCTATATGATCTAAAGGGTGTCTATAGGGTCTATAGGGTGTCTTTATGGTCTATAGGGTGTCTATATGGTCTATAGGGTGTCTGTATGATCTATAGGGTGTCTATAGGGTGTCTGTATGGTCTATAGGATGTCTATAGGGTGTCTGTATGATCTATAGGGTGCCTATATGATCTAAAGGGTGTCTATAGGGTCTATAGGGTGTCTGTATGGTCTATAGGGTCTATAGGTACCTGGCCAGCAGCACGACGGCCGTGGCCCCCCCCAGGCGGCCCCGGGGGCTCCCCCGGCGCAGCAGCTGCCGCAGAACCCCCAACCCAAAGGGGGTGCAGAGGGCGGCGGCGAGGGACAGCAGGACAGACCGACCTGGAGAGGACAGACGGACATCAGGGACCCCCCCAGGACCCCCCGTGACCCCCAGCCCCCCCCAACACTCACCCAGCTCCCGGACGCCTGGGTCCCTCGGGCACCCCCAGACCCCCAATCACCCCCAGACCCCCATGACCCCCCATGACCCCCAGCCCCCCCCCCCCCCCCGACTCACCCAGCTCCCGGACGCCTGGGTCCCTCGGGCACCCCCAGACCCCCAATCACCCCCAGACCCCCGTGACCCCCCGTGACCCCCAGCCCCCCCCAACACTCACCCAGCTCCCGGACGCCTGGGTCCCTCGGGCACCCCCAGACCCCAAATCACCCCCAGACCCCCGTGACCCCCCCGTGACCCCCATGATCCCCAGCCCCCCATGACCTCCCGTGACCCCCAGCCCCCCCCCCCACTCACCCAGCTCCCGGACGCCTGGGTCCCTCGGGCACCCCCAGACCCCCAATCACCCCCAGACCCCCGTGACCCCCCGTGACCCCCGTGACCTCCCGTGACCCCCAGCCCCCCCGTGACCCCCAGCCCCCCCCAACACTCACCCAGCTCCCAGACGCCTGGGTCCCTCGGGCACCCCCAGACCCCCAATCACCCCCAGACCCCCGTGACCCCCCGTGACCTCCCGTGACCCCCAGCCCCCCCCAACACTCACCCAGCTCCCGGAGCCGCTCGCTGCTCCGCGGGTCCGGGGGGGGGCGCTCTCCCGGACGCCTGGGTCCCCGGGGCAGCCCCCGCACGAGGCGCACGTGCAGGTGGGAGGGGCCGAAGGCCGCGAGCAGCGGCCCCAGCAGGGGGGGCTGCCCCCCCCCGGCCACGCGCCGCAGCAGGCGCAGCGCGGCGGGGGCGGGGCGGGGCGTGGCCAGCAGGTAGCGCACGAGCCCGCCCAGCAGCGGGGGCGTGGCCAGGGCGCGGGGGGGCGGGGCCTGGCAGGCCAGGCGGGTCAGCAGCAGCAGCGCGGGGGTCTCGGGGCGCCGGGGGTCCCCGAACCCCGCCCCCCCCCGCGGGAGCGCCAGCGCGTGCAGCGGGGGGAGCGGACCCGACCTGCGGGGGGGGGGGGCGAAAAGAGGGGGGGGCGGGGTCAGAGCGGGGACCCCGAACAACGGGGACCCCCAATGTCCCCAACCCCCCATGGTCCCCAACCCCCCCATGGTCCCCAATGTCCCCAACCCCCCCATGGTCCCCAACCCCCCCATGGTCCCCAATGTCCCCAACCCCCCCCATGGTCCCCAACCCCCCATGGTCCCCAATGTCCCCAACCCCCCCATGGTCCCCAACCCCCCATGGTCCCCAATGTCCCCAACCCCCCCATGGTCCCCAATATCCCCAACCCCCCCCATGGTCCCCAACTCCCCCCATGGTCCCCAACCCCCCATAGGCCCCAATGTCCCCAACCCCCCCAATGTCCCCAACCCCCCATGGTCCCCAACCCCCCAATGTCCCCAACCCCCCATAGTCCCCAATGCCCCCAACCCCCCCATGGTCCCCAATGTCCCCAAGCCCCCCAATGTCCCCACCCCCCCATAGGCCCCAATGTCCCCAACCCCCCATGGTCCCCAACCCCCCAATGTCCCCAACCCCCCATGATCCCCAATGTCATCAACCCCCCAATGCCTCCAACCCCCCCATGGTCCCCAACCCCCCAACATCCCCCCCCCATAATACCCCCCCCCTCACCTGCGCCCCCTGCAGGTCCCGCCGTCCCCTCCTCCTCCTCCTCCGTCCTGGGGCAGATCCCACGACGCCTCCCCCTCCCCCTCCTCCCCCCACCCCTCCCCCTCCCCCCACCCCTCCCCCCCCCCAGCCCCCCCAGCGCCTCCCCCAGCGCCGCCACCCCCCCCATGCCCACCAGCGCCCCCAGGGCGGCTCCGTCGTAGGCGAAGGCGGCGAGCGCCAGCAGCACGCGGGGGCGCCAGCGCCGCGCCCGGGGGTCCCGCAGCAGCCCCAGCAGCGCGCGCAGCCCCCGCGCGGCGCCGGCGCGGAAGCGCGCGCGGGTCACGGCCTCGCGGCTCAGCAGGCACAGCGCGCGCGCCGCCGGCTCCAGCGCCCAGGGGAACCCGGCGCCCGGGGGGGCGGGGGGGCACAGCGCGCGCGCCGCCGGCTCCAGCGCCCAGGGGACCCCGGCGCCCGGGGTGGGGGGGGCGGGGCGCAGCGCGCGCGCCACCTCGGCCGCCAGCGCCTCCACCGCGCCCAGCGCGCCCAGCGCCGCGCGCAGCGACCCCCGCGAGCACGCGGCCGCCAGCACGCACAGCGCCGCCTGCTGGCACGCGGGGGACACCCCGGGGACGCCATCATCCCCCTGGGGACACGATGGGGACACCCTGGGGACACCACCCCCCTGGTAATGCGCCAGGGATGCTTTGGTGACATCACACCCCTGGTGACGCATGGGGGACGCTTTGGTGACGTCATACCCCATGTGACACGCCGGGGACACCCTGGGGACATCATCGCCCTGGGGACACGCGGGGGACGCTTCGGTGACATTGGCACCATGGTGACACGTGGGGGACGATTTGGGGACACCATCCCCCTGGGGACACGCAGGGGACACCCTGGGGATGTCAGAACCACGGTGATACGCTGGGGACACCTTGGGGACACCATCGCCCTGGGGACACACGGGGGACACCTTGGGGACACCGAGCCCCTGGTGGCACGCGGGGGACACTTTGGTGACATTGGCACCATGGTGACACGTGGGGGACGCTTTGGTGACATCATCCCCCTGGTGACACGTGGGGGACGCTTTGGTGACATCATCCCCCATGTGACACGCGGGGGACGCTTTGGTGACATCATCCCCCTGGTGACACGTGGGGGATGCTTTGGTGACATTGGCACCATGGTGACACGCGGGGGACACTTTGGTGACGTCATCCCCCTGGTGACACGCGGGGGACGCTTTGGTGACGTCATACCCCATGTGACACGCCGGGGACACCCTCGGGACATCGGCACCGTGGGGACACATGAGGGACGCTTTGGTGACGTCATCCCCCTGGTGACACGCGGGGGACACCCAGGGGACGTCACCCCCCGGGTGACACATTGGGGACACCCAAGGGACGTTGGCACCGTGGGGACACATTGGGGACACTCTGGTGGCATCGGCGCCTTGGGGAGACGCAGGGGACACTTGGGTGGCATCACCCCCCTGGGGACACACTGGGGACACTTTGGGGACACCAGCGCCTTGGGGACACATCTGGAGCACCTTGGAGACGCCACCCCCTTGGGGACACGCGGGGGACACCTTGGGGACATCCCCCCCCTGGTGACACATCGGGGACACCTGGGGGACGTCGGCGCCTTGGGGAGACGCGGGGGACACTTTGGTGGCATCGGCACCTTGGGGACACGTGGGGGACACCCGGGGGACGTCGGCACCTTGGGGAGACGCGGGGGACACCTTGGTGACGCCACCGCCTTGGGGACACCCTGGGGACACCTTGGTGACGCCACCGCCTTGGGGACACCCTGGGGACACCCTGGGGACACCAGCCCCTCGACGACGCTGCCGCGACGTTGTCCCCAGTGTCCCCGGATTGGTCCCCAACGTGGGGCGCGGTGACACCGCGGCCGCTCCGGCGACCCCGCTTCGGTGACACCCCCCCAGCGCTTCGGTGACGTCGCTGTCGTGGGGACAACCCGGTGACACTTTGGTGACACTCCTGTTGTCCCGGTGTTGAGCGGGTGACGCTCTGGTGGCATTCCCAGTGTTGTGGTGACAACCTGATGATGCTCTGGTGACATTCCCAGTGTTGTGGTGACAACCTGATGATGCTCTGGTGACATTCCCAGTGTTGTGGTGACAAGCTGGTGACGCTCTGGTGACACTCCTGTTGTCCCGGTGTTGATCGGCTGACGCTCTGGTGACAATCCCGGTGTTGTGGTGACAACCTGGTGATGCTCTGGTGACATTCCTGCTGTCCCGGTGTTGATCGGGTGACACTCTGGTGACATTCCCAGTGTCCTGGTGACAACCTGGTGTTGCTCTAGTGACACTCCCAGTGTCCCGGTGTTGATCGGCTGACACTCTGGTGACACTCCCGGTGTTGTGGTGACAACCTGATGACGTTCTGGTGACATTCCTGTTGTCCCGATGTTGATCGGGTGACACTCTGTTGACACTCCCGCTGCCCCGGTGTTGATCGGGTGACGCTCTGTTGACGTTCCCGCTGTCCCGGTGTTGATTGGGTGACACTCTGTTGACGTTCCCACTGTCCCAGTGTTGATCGGGTGACACTCTGTTGACGTTCCCGCTGTCCCGGTGTTGATCGGCTGACACTCTGGTGACACTCCCGGTGTTGTGGTGACAACCTGATGAAGTTCTGGTGACATTCCTGTTGTCCCGATGTTGATCGGGTGACACTCTGGTGACACCCCCAGTGTTGTGGTGACAACCTGGTGACGCTCTGGTGACACTCCCAGTGTTGTGGTGACAACCTGATGACGTTCTGGTGACATTCCTGTTGTCCCGATGTTGATCGGGTGACACTCTGGTGACACCCCCAGCGTCCTGGTGACAACCTGGTGACGCTCTGTTGCCACTCCCACTGTCCCGGTGTTGATCGGGTGACACTCTGTTGACGTTCCCGCTGTCCCAGTGTTGATCGGGTGACGCTCTGTTGCCACTCCTGCTGTCCCGGTGTTGATCGGGTGACACTCTGGTGACACCCCCGCTGTCCCGGTGTTGATCAGGTGACACTCTGTTGACGTTCCCGCTGTCCCGGTGCCCATCGGGTGACGCTCTGTTGCCACTCCCGCTGTCCCGGTGTTGATCGGGTGACACCGCGGCGTCACCCCCGTGGTGGCGGTGTCCCCGCGCGGCCGCGGTGACGATGGCCAGCAGCGCGGGCAGCGCGGGCGCCAGGTCGCCCAGGTCCGGGGGGTGCGGGGGCGCGGTGAGGGCGCGCAGGGCGCGGGTGACGGCGGCGCAGGCCGGGTGACGCGGGGACAGGCGCGCCAGGCGCGCGGACAGCGCGGCGATGGCGCCGGCGCGGCACAGGGCGGCGCGCGGGGACGCCGGGGACGCCGCCAGGACGCGCAGGGCGCGCGCGGCGCTGTGCAGGCACCCGGCGGTGACGCAGGACGAGGACAGGGACACCAGCAGCGGGACGGCGCCTGCGGGGACAACGGGGACAGCTGGGGACACGGCGAGGGACGGCGCAAGGGACGCAAGGGACACCGGGGACACCCCAAGGGACACCCCAAGGGACACGGGGGACACTTGGGGACACCCCAAGGGACACGGGGGACACTTGGGGACACCCCAAGGGACACCCCAAGGGACACAGGAGACGTCCCAAGGGACACCGGGGACACTTGGGGACACCCCAAGGGACACGGGGGACACCCCAAGGGACACCCCAAGGGACACAGGAGACGTCCCAAGGACACAGGGGACAATTGGGGACACCCCAAGGGACACCAGGGACACCCCAAGGGACACGGGGGACACTTGGGGACACCCCAAGGGACACCCCAAGGGACACAGGAGACGTCCCAAGGGACACAGGGGACACTTGGGGACACCCCAAGGGACACCGGGGACACCCCAAGGGACACCGGGGACACCCCAAGGGACACCAGGGGACACTTGGGGACACCCAACAGACATCAGGGGACACCCCAAGGGACACAGGAGATGTCCCAAGGGACACAGGAGACACTTGGGGACACCCCAAGGGACACGGGGGACACCCCAAGGGACACCCCAAGGGACACAGGAGACACTTGGGGACACCCCAAGGGACACGGGGGACACCCCAAGGGACACCCCAAGGGACACAGGAGACACTTGGGGACACCCCAAGGGACACCGGGGACACCCCAAGGGACACAGGAGACATCCCAAGGGACACCAGGGGACACTTGGGGACACCCCAAGGGACACCGGGGACACCCCAAGGGACACCGGGGACACCCCAAGGGACACCCCAAGGGACACCGGGGACACCCCAAGGGACACCCCAAGGGACACAGGAGACGTCCCAAGGGACACAGGGGACACTTGGGGACACCCCAAGGGACACCGGGGACACCCCAAGGGACACCGGGGACACTTGGGGACACCCCAAGGGACACGGGGGACACCCCAAGGGACACGGGGGACACCCCAAGGGACACCCCAAGGGACACAGGGGACACTTGGGGACACCCTCAAGGGACACCAGGGGACATCTCAAGGGACACCCCAAGGGACCCCCCAAGGGGACACTTGGGGACACCCTCAAGGGACACCAGGGGACACCCCAAGGGACACAGGAGATGTCCCAAGGGACACAGGGGACACTTGGGGACACCCCAATGGACACCAGGGGACACCCCAAGGGACACAGGAGACGTCCCAAGGGACGCTGGGGACACTTGGGGACACCCCAATGGACACCAGGGGACACCCCAATGGACATCAGGGGACACCCCAAGGGACACAGGAGACGTCCCAAGGGACGCTGGGGACACTTGGGGACATCCCAAGGGACACCCCAACGGCACCAGGGGACATCTCAAGGGACACCCCAAGGGACCCCCCAAGGGGACACTTGGGGACACCCCAAGGGACACCAGGGGACACTTGGGGACACCCCAAGGGACACAGGAGATGTCCCAAGGGACACCAGGGGACACCCCAACAGACACCAGGGGGCATCTCAAGGGACACAGGAGACATCCCAAGGGACACCAAGGGACATCCCAAGGGACACCCCAATGGACACCAGGGGACACCCCAAGGGACCCCCCAAGGGGATACTTGGGGACACCCTCAAGGGACACCAGGGGACACTTGGGGACCCCCCAAGGACCCCAATAAGGGACCAAGGGGACCCTCCAAGGGACACAGGGGACACTTGGGGACATCCCAAGGGACACCCCAAGAGGCAATCCCCAAGGAGACACTTGGGGACACCCCAAGGGACAGGAGGGGACACTTGGGGACACCCCAAGGACCCCAATAAGGGACCAAGGGAACCCTCCAAGGGCCACAGGGGACACCTGGGGACCCCTTAAAGGGCCCAAGGGACCCATGGGACACTCAGGGACCCCAAAGGGACCCCTGGGGACACCCCAAGGGACACGGGAGGACATTGGGGACACTCACCGGCCTCCAGGACGTCGCGGGCGCCCTCGGGCTCCAGCGCCAGGTTGGCCAAGGTCCGGGCCACCCGGTTCAGGACGCTCTCGGGGGGGGACGAGGACAGCAGGGTCACTGCGGGGACAAAGGGCAAAGGTCAGCGCGGGGACACGGGGGGGGGACATGGGGGGGTCAATGGGGCTGGGGGGAGAGCCCCCATTGGGGTCAATGGGGCTGGGACTGAACCACTGGGGATGGGGGGGGATTCTCCATTGGGGTCAATGGGGCTGGGACTGAACCACTGGGGATGGGGGGGGATTCTCCATTGGGGTCAGTGGGGCTGGGACTGAACCACTGGGGATGGGGGGGGATTCTCCATTGGGGTCAATGGGGCTGGGACTGAACCACTGGGGATGGGGGGGGATTCTCCATTGGGGTCAATGGGGCTGGGACTGAACCATTAGGGATGGGGGGGGATTCTCCATTGGGGTCAATGGGGCTGGGACTGAACCATTAGGGATGGGGGGGGATTCTCCATTGGGGTCAATGGGGCTGGGACTGAACCATTAGGGATGGGGGGGGGGATTCTCCATTGGAGTCAATGGGGCTGGGACTGAACCACTGGGGATGGGGGGGGATTCTCCATTGGGGTCAATGGGGCTGGGACTGAACCATTGGGGATGGGGGGGGATTCTCCATTGGGGTCAATGGGGCTGGGACTGAACCACTGGGGATGGGGGGGGATTCTCCATTGGGGTCAATGGGGCTGGGACTGAACCACTGGGGATAGGGGGGGATTCTCCATTGGGGTCAATGGGGCTGGGACTGAACCACTGGGGATGGGGGGGGATTCTCCATTGGGGTCAATGGGGCTGGGACTGAACCACTGGGGATGGGGGGGGATTCTCCATTGGGGTCAATGGGGCTGGGACTGAACCACTGGGGATGGGGGGGGATTCTCCATTGGGGTCAGTGGGGCTGGGACTGAACCACTGGGGATGGGGGGGGATTCTCCATTGGGGTCAGTGGGGCTGGGACTGAACCACTGGGGATGGGGGGGGATTCTCCATTGGGGTCAGTGGGGCTGGGACTGAACCACTGGGGATGGGGGGGGATTCTCCATTGGGGTCAATGGGGCTGAGACTGAACCACTGGGGATGGGGGGGGATTCTCCATTGGGGTCAATGGGGCTGGGACTGAACCATTGGGGATGGGGGGGGATTCTCCATTGGGGTCAATGGGGCTGGGACTGAACCACTGTCACCATGGGGGGGGACACTGATCTGGTATCCCCTGGGTGGGGAGGGAGGGGGGGTCTGGACTGTCCCATTATCCCCACGGAGGGGACTGGACTGTCCCACTGTCCCCACAGGGAGCTCTGGACTGTCCCATTATCTCTACAGGTGGGGTCTGGACTATCCCATTGTCCCCGGGAAGGGGGGGCGGGGGGGAAGGTTCCAGACTGTCCCACTGTCCCCACGGGGGGGGGTCTGGACCGTCCCACTGTCCCCACGGGGGGGGTCTGGACCGTCCCACTGTCCCCGCGGGGGGGGTCTGGACCGTCCCACTGTCCCCGCGGGGGGGTCTGGAATGTCCCACTGTCCCCACGGGGGGGTCTGGACCGTCCCACTGTCCCCACGGGGGGGTCTGGACCGTCCCACTGTCCCCACAGGGCACTCTGGCCCGTCCCACTGTCCCCACGGGGGGGTCTGGCCCGTCCCACTGTCCCCACGGGGGGGTCTGGCCCGTCCCACTGTCCCCACAGGGCACTCTGGACCGTCCCACTGTCCCCACGGGGGGGTCTGGCCCGTCCCACTGTCCCCACGGGGGGGTCTGGACTGTCCCACTGTCCCCACGGGGGGGTCTGGCCCGTCCCACTGTCCCCACGGGGGGGTCTGGACCGTCCCACTGCCCCCACGGGGGGGTCTGGACCGTCCCACTGTCCCGCGGGGGGGGTCTGGACCGTCCCACTGTCCCCGCGGGGGGGGGTCTGGACCGTCCCACTGTCCCCACGGGGGGGTCTGGCCCGTCCCACTGTCCCCGCGGGGGCTCCCGTCCCCCCCGCCCCCCGCACTCACCCAGCCGGGGGATCCCGCCGAGGCCGCGGGCCTGGCGGCGGCAGCCGCGCTCGGTGCAGCAGTTCCCGAGGACGCTGAGCGCCAGGTCCAGGACCCGCCGCGACCCGCCGGGCCCCAGGAGCTGCAGCAGCGGCCCCAACCCGCCGCGCTCCCGGAACCGAGCGGCGCCGCCCGGCCGCCGCGTGTGGCGGCTCCGCAGGCTCCGCAGCGCCCGCAGCAGCCCCGGCTCGGCCCGCACCGGCCCCGGCGCGGCCGCCGCCGCCCGAACCGCGTCCACGCAGCGGCCGAGCGGCTCCGCCATCGCGGCGGGAACGGGCGGACGGCGGCCGCGACGGGACAACCCGCGGCGCGGCGGGAAATGTAGTCCCGTTGTGATTGGCTGCCGCGCCCACGTCGTCCTGTTGTGATTGGCTGCCGCGCCCCGCGGGGGTGATGGGAGATGTAGTCGCGCTGCGGAAAGGCACGATGGGAAATGTAGTCGCAGCCGCCCGCCGCCGCGTTGGTTCGTCCGCCATTTTGGTCCGCCATGTTTGTCCGCCATCCTGAGGCGCCGGGCGAGCGATCGTGTTGGTAAATAACGCCTTCTTTTTTATATTTTTTCTCGTTTTTCCACCCAATTTAAGGGCCGGCCCACGCGCTCTGGGGCAATTTCACGCAATCCAGGGCAAGTTTCATCCGATTCGGGGCCAATTTCCTCCAATTCGCGGCCAATTTCACTCAGTTCGGGGCAACCCCCCCCCAGTTCGGGGCCAGTTTGAGGCGAATTTCACCCAATTCGGGGCAAATTTCCCCCAGTTCGTGTCCGTTCTCTCCATTTTGGGTGATTTTCCGCCGTTTCAGCCTCTTTTCGGGGGCACCTCCCCCTTTTTTGGGCGCATTTCCCTGAATTTCAGCCTAATTGGCCGTTTTCCCGCCATTTTTTTGCCTGGTTTTCCCGCCATTTTTTTGCTATTTCACCCCCATTTTGGGCCATTTTCCCCCATTTTGCCGTTTTCCCGCCATTTTTTTGCCATTTCCCCCCCCATTTTTGGCTGTTTTCCCACATTTTGGCCGTTTCCCCCATTTTTGCCCGTTTTATTTTCACCATTTTCAGGGGCTTTTCCCTCAAATCTCACCCTCCACGGGCAGCACCTTGGGGTGGTTCATTTTCACCATTTTTGCCTTATTTTCACC